>NC_053022.1:281017973-281018064 GCF_003073215.2 Triticum urartu
GTGTGCCTAAGCTTCGCAAGTGTTTCAAGACTCCTGATCGCACCATCAACTTTGAAGAGATTGATCTCCAAGAAGACCTGTCTTATCATGA
>NC_053022.1:281366412-281567061 GCF_003073215.2 Triticum urartu
TGAGATTGTGTGATGCATATCGTATAATCATACCCACGGATACTTGAGGTGACATTGGAGTATCTAGGTGACATTAGGGTTTTGGTTGATTTGTGTCTTAAGGTGTTATTCTAGTACGAACTCTAGGGCTGTTTGTGACACTTATAGGAATAGCCCAATGGATTGATTGGAAAGAATAACTTTGAGGTGGTTTCGTACCCTACCATAATCTCTTCGTCCGTTCTCCGCTGTTAGTGACTTTGGAGTGACTCTTTGTTGCATGTTGAGGGATAGTTATGTGATCCAATTATGTTATTATTTTTGAGGAAACATGCACTAGCGAAAGTATGAACCCTAGGCCTTGTTTGAACACATTGCAATACCGTTTACGCTCACTTTTATCATTAGTTACCTTGCTGTTTTTATATTTTCAGATTACAAAAACTATTATCTACTATCCATATACCACTTGTATCACCATGTCTTCGCCGAACTAGTGCACCTATACAATTTACCATTGTATTGGGTGTGTTGGGGACACAAGAGACTCTTTGTTATTTGGTTGTGGGGTTGCTTGAGACAGACCATATTCATCCTACGCCTCCTACGGATTGATAAACCTTAGGTCATCCACTTGAGGGAAATTTGCTACTGTCCTACAAACCTCTGCACTTGGAGGCCCAACAACGTCTACAAGAAGAAGGTTGTGTAGTAGACATCAAGCTCTTTTCTGGCGTCGTTGCCGGGGAGGTTAGCGCTTGAAGGTATATCTTTAGATCTTGCAATCGAGTCTTTTAGTTTCTTGTTTTATCACTAGTTTAGTTTATAAAAGAAAATTACAAAAAATGGAATTAAGTTTTCCTCATACGCTTCATCTTTTTAATATCTTTCGTGAGTATGATGGAAAGGATAATTGTGCTCAAGTGCTAGAAGAAGAAATCTATAAAATGTTTGGCACTAAATATTTGAATGATGAGCATGATCGCAATGTTGTTAGTATGAATTCCTTGAATATCCATGATGCTAATGATATGCAAAGCCACAAGCTTGGGGAAGCTATGTTTGATGAAGATGATATTTTTTGTCCCCCAAGTTTTGATGAGCAAATTTATTATGATGAAAGCATGCCTCCTATCTATGCTGATTATTGTGATGACATGTATGCTTTAAAGAATAATAATAACAATGAAACTTGTAATCTTGATTTCAATTTTCAATCCCATGATATTTACTTTGTTGAGTTTGCTCCCACTACTATTAATGAGAAGAATTTTGCTTGTGTGGAGAGTAATAAAATTTCTATGCTTATAGATCATGAAAAGAATGCTTTAGGTGCTGGTTATATTGTTGAATTCATTCATGATGCTACTGAAAATTATTATGAGGGAGGAACATATGCTTGTAGGAATTGCAATAATATCAAGTATCCTCTCTATGTGCTTAAAGTTTTGAAGTTATGCTTGTTTTACCTTCCTATGCTAGTTGATTATTGTTCCCACAGGTTGTTTGCTCACAAAATCCCTATGCATAGGAACTGGGTTATACTTAAATGTGCTAGTCATATTATTCAGGATGCTCTCTTTATGTTTCAATTCTTATCCTTTATGTGAGCATCATTGAAATCGTCATGCCTAGCTAGGGGCGTTAAACGATAGCGCTTGTTGGGAGGCAACCCAATTTTATTTTTGATCCTTACTTTTTGCTCCTGTTTAGTAATAAATAATTTATCTAGCCTCTGTTATGATTGAGTTTTTATGTTTTAATTAGTGTTTGTGCCAAGTAGAACCTTTGGGAAGACTTGGGAAAAGTCTTGTTGATCATGCTGTAAAAAACAGAAACTTTAGCGCTCACGAGAATTGCTGCCATTTTTATTTGGAAGGTGATATTTAGTTAATTATTTTTGAAGATGATTAATAGATAAATTCCTCAGGTCCAGCAATTTATTTGAGAATTTTACGAGTTCCAGAAGTATACGTTTGATCCAGATTAATACAGATTGTTCTGTTTTTGACAGATTCTGTTTTTCATGTGTTGTTTACTTATTTTGATGAATCTATGGCTAGTAAAAGAGTTTATAAACCATAGAGAAGTTGGAATACAGTAGGTTTAACACAAATATAAATAAAGAATGAGTTCATTACAGTACCTTATGATGGTTATTTGCTTTCTTATACTAACGGAGCTTACGAGTTTTCTGTTAAGTTTTGTGTTGTGAAGTTTTCAAGTTTTGGGTAAGGATTCGATGGACTATGGAATAAGGAGTGGCAAGAGCCTAAGCTTGGGGATTCCCAAGGCACCCCAAGGTAATATTCAAGGATAGCCAAGAGCCTAAGCTTGGGGATGCCCCGGAAGGCATCCCCTCTTTCGTCTTTGTTCATCGGTAACTTTACTTAGAGCTATATTTTTATTCACCACATGATATGTGTTTTGCTTGGAGCGTCAATTTATTTTGTTAGGATTTGCTTGCTGTTATTTAGAACAATGTTTTGCATCTTTTATTTCAATAAAAGTGGCATTGATAGCCTTTACTATACCTATTTTACAAGTCTTCATGTTGCTGTTTGAAAACAGAAAGTTTACCGCTGTTGCAATAATTCCCTAGAAAAGTCAGAATGTGATAAAATGTTGAAACCTTTTGCATATTAATCTCTGATAAATTTACTACAGTGGGAATTTTTCTTTCATAATTTTTGGAGTTAGGGAAGTATGGATCTTGCTGCACTCTTTACAGACTATCCTGTTTAGGCAGATTGATGTTATGTTTGCATATGTTTGCTTCTTTAATGATTCTATTTGAGGATAGGACTATTAAATATGCAGAGGCATTTAGTATGAAATGTTGAATAATAATTTTAGTGATTTGCTACAGTAGAGTATGATAAGGTTTTGGCAATGGTTTATACTAACTTATCTC
Source organism: Triticum urartu (assembly GCF_003073215.2). NCBI lineage: Eukaryota > Viridiplantae > Streptophyta > Magnoliopsida > Poales > Poaceae > Triticum > Triticum urartu. The sequence continues at coordinate 281,369,306 of NC_053022.1, forward strand.
ACGAGTCCTTGTTGAGTTTTGTGTGGATGAAGCTTTTGAGATTTAGGGAGACCGTGATATGAGAGGAATTAAGGAGACAAAAAAGCTCAATATTGGGGATGCCCAAGGCATCCCAAGATAATATTTCAAGAACTATCAAGCTTCTAAGCTTGGGGATGCCCCGGTTGGCATCCCACCTTTCTTCTTCAACAACTACCGGTTAGTTTCGGTTGATCCTAAATTTTTGCTTCTTCACATGATGTTTGCTATTCTTAGAATGTCATTTTATTTTGCTTTGCTTGCTGTTTGAATAAAATACCAAGATCTGAAATTATTAAATGTTAGAGAGTCTTCACATAATTGCATAATTATTCGACTACTCATTGATCTTCACTTATATCTTTCGGAGTAGTTTGTCGTTGCTCTAGTGCTTCACTTATATCCTTTTAGAGCACGGTGGTGGTTTTATTTTGAAGAAATAGATGAACTCTCGTGCTTCACTTATATTATTTTTAGAGTCTTTAGAACAGCATGGTAGTTTGCTTTGGTTATGAAGCTAGTCCTAATATGATGGGCATCCAAGAGGGATATAATAAAAACTTTCATATAAAGTGCATTGAATACTATGAGAAGTTTGATACTTGATGATTGTTTTGAGATATGAGGATGGTAATATTAGAGTTGTGCTAGTTAAGTAATTGTGAATTTGAGAAATACTTGTGTTAAAGTTTGTGATTCCCGTAGCATGCACGTATGGTGAACCGTTATGAGATGAAGTCGGAGCATGATTTATTTATTGATTGTCCTCCTTATGAGTGGCGGTCGGGATGAGCGATGGTCCTTTCCTACCAATCTATCCCCCTAGGAGCATGCGCGTAGTACTTTGTTTCGATAACTAATATATTTTTGCAATAAGTATGTGAGTTGTTTATGACTAATGTTGAGTCCATGGATTATACGCACTCTCACCCTTCCACCATTGCTAGCCTCTCTAGTACCGTGCAACTTTCGCCGGTACCATAAACCCACCATATACCTTCCTCAAAACAGCCACCATACCTACCTATTATGGCATTTCCATAGCCATTCCAAGATATATTGCCATGCAACTTTCCACCATTCTGTTATTATGACACGCTTCATCATTGTCATATTGCTTTGCATGATCATGTAGTTGACATCGTATTTGTGGCAAGGCCACCGTTCATAATTCTTTCATACATGTCACTCATGCATCATTGCACATCCCGGTACACCGCCGGAGGCACTCATATAGAGTCATATTTTGTTCTAAGTATCGAGTTGTAATTCTTGAGTTGTAAGAAAAATAAAAGTGTGATGATCATCATTATTAGAGCATTGTCCCAGTGAGGAAAGGATGATGGAGACTATGATTCCCCCACAAGTCGGGATGAGACTCCGGATGAAAATAAAAAAATAAAAGAGTCCAAAGAAGCCCAAATAAAAAAAGAAGAGAAAAGAGGCCATAAAAAAGAGAAGGCCCAAATAAAAAAATAAAAAAATAAAAAAATGAGAGAAAAAGAGAGAAGGGGCAATGCTACTATCCTTTTACCACACTTGTGCTTCAAAGTAGCACCATGATCTTCATGATAGAGAGTCCCCTATGTTGTCACTTTCATATACTAGTGGGAAATTTTCATTATAGAACTTGGCTTGTATATTCCAATGATGGGCTTCCTCAAAATGCCCTAGGTCTTCGTGAGCAAGCGAGTTGGATGCACACCCACTTAGTTTCTTTTTGAGCTTTCATACACTTATAGCTCTAGTGCATCTGTTGCATGGCAATCCCTACTCACTCACATTGATATCTATTGATGGGCATCTCCATAGCCTGTTGATATGCCTACTTGATGTGAGACTATCTTCTCCTTTTTGTCTTCTCCACAACCACCATTCTATTCCACCTATAGTGCTATGTCCATGGCTCATGCTCATGTATTGCGTGAAGATTGAAAAGGTTTGAGAACATCAAAAGTATGAAACAATTGCTTGGCTTGTCATCAGGGTTGTGCATGATTTAAATATGTTGTGTGGTGAAGATGGAGCATAGACAGACTATATGATTTTGTAGGGATAACTTTCTTTGGCCATGTTATTTTGAGAAGACATAATTGCTTAGTTAGTATGCTTGAAGTATTATTATTTTTATGTCAATATGAACTTTTGTCTTGATTCTTATGGATCTGAATATTCATACCACAATTAAGAAGAATTACATTGAAATTATGCCAAGTAGCACACCGCATCAAAAATTCTGTTTTTATCATTTACCTACTCGAGGACGAGCAGGAATTAAGCTTGGGGATGCTGATACGTCTCCAACGTATCTATAATTTTTGATTGCTCCATGCTATATTATCTTAGATGTTTATGGGCTTTATTATGTACTTTTATATCATTTTTGGGACTAACCTATTAACCCAGAGCCCAGTGCCAGTTTCTGTTTTTACCTTGTTTTAGAATATCACAGAAAAGGAAAATCAAACGGAGTCCAATTGACCTGAAACTTCAAGGAACTTATTTTTGGAAGGAAAGCAACCTGATGGACTCAGAGTGCACGTTAGGAAAGAAACGAGGGAGCCACAAGGTAGGGGGTGCGCCCTCCACCCTTGTGGGCCCCTCGTGGCCCCCCTGACGTACTTCTTGTGCCTATATATCTCCATATACCCTAAAAACATTCGGGAGCACAATAGATCGGGAGTTCTGCCGCTAGAAGCCTCCGTAGCCACCGAAAGCCAATCTAGACCCGTTCCGGCACCCTGCCGGAGGGGGAATCCCTCTCCGGTGGCCATCTTCATCATCCCTGTGCTCTCCATGACGAGGAGGGGGTAGTTGTCCCTCGGGGCTGAGGGTATGTACCAGTAGCTATGTGTTTGATCTCTCTCTCTCTCGTGTTCTTGATTTGGCACGATCTTGATGTATCGCGAGCTTTGCTATTATAGTTGGATCTTATGTTTCTCCTCCCCCTCTACTCTCTTGTAATGGATTGAGTTTCCCCTTTGAAGTTATCTTATCGGATTGAGTCTTTAAAGATTTGAGAACACTTGATGTATCTCTTGCCGTGCGTATCTGTGGTAACAATGGGATACCACGTGATTCACTTGATGTATGTTTTGGTGATCAACTTGCGGGTTCCGCCCATGAACCTATGCATAGGGGTTGGCACACGTTTCCGTCGTGATTCTCCGGTAGAAACTTTGGGGCACTCTTTCAGGTTCTATGTGTTGGTTGAATAGATGAATTTGAGATTGTGTGATGCATATCGTATAATCATACCCACGGATACTTGAGGTGACATTGGAGTATCTAGGTGACATTAGGGTTTTGGTTGATTTGTGTCTTAAGGTGTTATTCTAGTACGAACTCTAGGGCTGTTTGTGACACTTATAGGAATAGCCCAATGGATTGATTGGAAAGAATAACTTTGAGGTGGTTTCGTACCCTACCATAATCTCTTCGTCCGTTCTCCGCTGTTAGTGACTTTGGAGTGTGTCACGACTGGTTTTCCAATAAAAATTTATTGAGAAACCAATCTTTTGAGTCCAGTATGAGAAAAATCCTCCTTACCGGTAGACAAATTCTTGATACAATAAGCCAGTAGCATAAAATATATTACAGGGTCGAGCTACGGTTGCTCAACCAAATTATTACAAGCACGCCAATAATTATACATAATGGCGGACATGACACAGTGGTGTGGAGGCATACTACTGACTCGAGGATAGGGTGGTGGTGGAAAAACACAGCGGGGAGTGAGATACATGACTCTAAAACTGGCATCTCATCGAGCGTCGAGGTGAGGCTCGATGAATTTATTTGGTAGCGGAAGCGGATATAATACAGTGACCAAATCCAGGGTCGCACGAGACTGACTGGGATTCCTCTAGGCGTCGGACTCGCTATCAAATTCTTCATCCATGAGATCGCCTTCGTCAGCATCTGGCCAAATCAACAAGCCAGGTGAGTACTTTGAAAGTACTCGCAAGACAGTTCGGACGTAAGATATAACAAATGCATGCATGGATGCGTCATGATTAATTTTAACAGTGGCACATTAATTCGTAAAAACAAGACAGGTAAAAAGGGGTCGGCGGTAGTCCGCTCGAAAACCCAACAAAATAACTGTAAACCCAATCGGGTGTCTGAAGCGACACCTCGATAGGAAGATAAATAAATAAAGCATGCCGCAGTCGGGCGTCTTAGGCGACACCACATAAAGGGCTTTAAAAGAAATGCCACAGTCGGGCGTCTGAGCGACGCCACATAAAGGGCTTTAAAAGAAATGCCACAGTCGGCGTCTGAGCGACATCAAAAGGGCTTTAAAAGAAATATAACAGCCACAGTCGGACGTCTGAGCGACATCGCAGAAAGGGCTTTATTGAAAGTAAAATATAACAATGCCACAGTCGGACGTCTGAGCGACATCACAGAAAGGGCTTTTATTCACAAGTAAATAATACTCATAATAAATATTCAATTCATGAGAATAAACGGGTTAGTCCATCCACAGGAATAAACATTTAACCGGACTTAGCACTCATGTGATTCACCGGAGTCTCTGTCATCAAAACTGACATTTGTCAGGATAAGATAATACCGAACTTGGACATGGAATAGATGATTCAAGGAATATATGACTCTGCAGAGTTTGTACAAAATTTTTCCCACAGCAACGGATTTCCGTAGTCACGAAGGACTAGTTCCGTTTACGGTATTTCGGAAGAAAACACAGCTAACCAGTACACACCCATCTACCTCTCGATGCTAGGAATCACCCTAGACATCGTCCAAGAAAAACTTTTGAGACGGGGAGATCACAATCTCGAATAGCATGGGATCAAATTTATATACGCGCGCTCTAAGGGGTGCCCCCCTCTCGGTCCCAACGGAAACACCCATGCCCCCTGACCGGATGACTGGCTTTAATCCAGGGCCATGGAACCATCATCACGCCTCTCCTTTTGGTGTGTACCAGGAAAGCGGTTTGCAACTTACTAAGCCATATTCCTTGCGGAAAACATGTGGTAGTACAGGGAAGGAAGAATGGAAGGAACTGGACCTGATACGGGTTGACACTGAAGTCATATAGTCTGGCATAAGACTGGCATGCTACAACACTGCCATCTTACCCATCCTCATGCCAACACATGGCCATGCATACTCACATCCATCCACTTATGGATTTTCGAAACTCACTTGCCTCATCGTTGCATGTAACATGACATTCGTCGGTATGCTCATCAACATGCCATGAAACTACTTAATGCAAACATGCCAAAACAATCATCATATCAAAAGTTCAAACATGCTTGCCTGGTTCAGAGTAGTCGGAGCCTAGCTCGGTGAAGTTCGCGGTCCCGTCACGTCCTTCGGTATCTACGGTATAAAGAAACATACGCGCTAACGTAAATACCGTGAGGTGCACAAAATTATTCCAAATATTTTTCAAATAAATCTGATAAAAAACTAGACAAAATTCTAATGAGGACAGAAAAAGAATCAATCAAAAATTCCTTTCTGTTAAAAAGTTATTAGGGTTTTAACCCAAGGACCCATCTGTAATGAAACAGAAAACTTCCAGGGGCTAACTTATAAAAACAGAAAACGATTCGATTGAAAATACGCCGGCCCAGAGGGGTGACGTACTTTGGCAGAAGACGCCTTCAGAAAACGGTTCGTTTAAAAAGAACTGAGAGGCTGACGGGCGGGTCCCACCCGTCAGGTTTGAATATTCAAACGGGGCGGCAGAGCTCGACGGTGCCCGAGAGCCGCGGTGGTCGCCGGCGGCGATCCACGGCGAGGCAGGGAGATCGGAGAGTACCTCCGTGTTCAGGGCGCCATTCCGCGTCTGTGGGAGGTGGTGGTGGTCGCCGGCGAGCACCACGTCGACGGCGGCCCTTGCTCCGGCGGACGGTGGTTCGGGCGTTGATGGAGCTCGCCGAGGAGGGCTGCAAGGATCGAATTGAAGTGGGGGTTAGCTCTCTGGTTGCTCGAGGAGGGGTACTGACGAAGTTTGGGCGCCGGGGACGGCCTCACCGGAGCGAATCGAGAGAGGCCGAGGCGGAACGGGGCGGCCGGAGTCGGGGGAGGAGACCTCCTCGAGGTCCTCCTAGTGGCCTGGCCGGGGCGTTGGTGAGGTGCAGTGGTGGTGCGTGCTCGAGGGTGAGCTCGGGGTCCCCTTTTATAGGCGATCCGAGGCGGTGGCCGTGAACGGAGTTCTCCGGCGATGGATTACGCGGGTACAGTGCTTGGTCGGGAAGGTTAGAGGTTGAGCGTCGTCGTGGATGTTCCCTGGTTCCATTTAGGTGCTAACCGCAGCGGGATTTGGTTGCTTAGGGGGAGCTCGACGGAACGGGGCGGCGCGGGCCCGTCGGCGGCAGGGAGCGCGTCTGTGCGTGCCGCGCCACGGCGACGGTGCTGCATGCGTGCGCTGGCGAGGAAATGGCCACGCGGAGCCACCAGGGGGTTTGGGCGGCGCCGAACGGCGTTATGCCGCCGTTCTGCTCCCTGTCGGCCGCTACGGTGGTTCGGCCGCCGCAAGACACGCCGGCGCAGGGCGGGCCAGGGTGCCACCGACGCCAGGAACGTGCCAAGCGCGTGTGTGCGGCTCAGACAAGCAAGCTAGGCCATGAGCAACGTGCCAAGTGCACTGTGAGCATGTGACTGAATTCCTGACGAAGATCGACACTGAAACTCTGAACTTAACTGAAGATGAACAGAAACAGTGCATGCAAGGTGTTCGACAGAATGATCTAGGCATGTAGGGATTTTTCCTTGAGCTGAAACTTGGTGGGGTGGCCTCTCATTGCACCAGGAGGCTGCCTGAATTTTGTGGAATTTTTGGAGAGTGTAGATATGAATTTCACCAAATTTGGCAAATCTGGTCCAAACTTGCAGTGAGTGAAATTTGAAATTTTGAAAAGAAGAAGAGTGGATCAAGATGGTTCTAGGTTGTGGGTACTAAGGACTCCAGGGGAGTTGGTTTGGAGATAAAAACTCAAAGGCAATGACTTGCTTTGAAAATCACTCAGGCTCAAAATAATTGGCAGAAATGATTTGAGAGATAAAATAATTGAAATAAAATCCAAAACTTGTTTGGACTTGTTGAGACAGAGAATTTAGATTGTTCAAAGGTGGAGGGAGGGATTTTGAGAAGATTTACTATAGAGAGACATGGTAAAACCATGGGTGGTTTTCAAGATAAGAAAAACCTCAAAATTCACAGAGTTCTTTTTATAAGAAAAAGAATAATTTCCAAAAATATACTTTGAGAAGGGAACCATCAGAGAAAGAGTTTTAAATGATCAAACACCATAGTTTGAAGAAGATACAAAAATAAAATCCTTGCCAAAGAAGTTTTTAAGAGGAAGGTTTTCTGGAAAATTAAATGGCCTCTTTTCAAAAACCAACAAAGTTTTTGCTGAAAAACCAAATAAATTTTTTTGAGTGTCACAACACCTACCCCTTAGGAAAAATCTCGTCCCCGAGATTTCAGCTGATCCTTAAATAAGTGTGGATGCTCTGTCCGAAGGAAATCCTCCCTTTCCCAGGTTGCTTCACTTTCGGTGTGGTTGCTCCACTGAACTTTGAAAAACTTGATGGTTTTCTGTCGGGTTCTCCTTTCAGACTCCTCTAATATTTTTACTGGACGTTCCCGATAGGTGAGGTCTGGCTGCACGTCAATGTTCTCATGGGATACTTGCTTCTCTGGTTTGCTTACGCACTTCCTTAATTGCGAAATGTGGAACACGTCGTGGACATCGGATAATTCTTCGGGTAAGTCTAGCTGGTAGGCTACGTGCCTCTTCGTGCCACTATACAGAATGGTCCGATGAATCTTGGCGCTAGCTTTCCTTTAATCTTGAATCGTTGCAATCCCCTCATAGGGGATACTCTTAGGTACACGAACTCACCGGGTTCGAAGCTGACCCACGATGTTTCTGATCGTAATAACTCTTCTGTCGGCTTTGAGCGGTCTTGAGTCGGTCCCTGATTAGCTTGACCTTTTTCCTCGGCTTCTTTGAGCATGTCTGGGCCGAAGATACGGCTGTCTCCGGTCTCTGACCAATTTAGCGGGGTACGACATCTCCGTCCGTACAGAGCTTCAAATGGTGCCATTTGCAGGCTGGCCTGGTAACTGTTGTTGTATGCGAACTCGGCATATGGCAGGCTTTCTTCCCAACTGGTTCCATAGGTGAGGACACATGCTCTCAGCATGTCTTCTAAAACTTGGTTTACGCGTTCCGTTGTCCATCAGTCTGGGGGTGGTATGCTGTACTGAAGGCTAGTTGAGTTCCCAGAGCCTGTTGTAAATGATCCCAGAATCTCGAGACGAACTGAGTGCCTCTGTCGGATATTATAGTCTTCGGGACTCCATGCAGACAAACTATACGGGAGAGATAAATCCTGGCAAGCCTCTGAGTGTTGTAGGTTGTCTTCACTGGAATGAAATGTGCCACCTTGGTTAATCTATCGGTGATGACCCATATGGCATCATTCCCGTGTCGTGACCGAGGTAGTCCGACAATGAAATCCATCCCTATTTCATCCCATTTCCACTCAGGTATTTTGTTTGGTTGCAGTAGTCCGGCTGGTCTTTGATGCTCAACTTTTATGCGTTGACAAGAATCGCAACATGCAACGAATGTGGCTATGTCCCTCTTCATACCGTGCCACCAAAATCTTTCCTGAATATCCTTATACATTTTGGTTCCTCCAGGGTGGATCGAATATGGGGCGTGTGGGCTTCAGCTAGAATTTGCTGTTTGAGGTCCTCTATGTTTGGCACGCAGAGTCTGTCCCGTACCATAATATTCCTCATCGCTATGACGAACTCCGAGGCCTTGCCCATACTCACCTTTCTTTTAATTCCTTCAATGCTGGGGTGACCAGGCTGAGCTTCTTTAATTCTCTCCACAAGGTCGGGCTTTATTTCCAAGTTTGATATGGTGCCTTCCGCGATCATTAACAAGTTGAGTTTGGCAAATTCTTGTTGGAATTCAGGTCTCAAGCTTTGCAGACTGTTTTCGTCGGAGCTGGGGTTCCGACTAAGAGCATCGGCCACTACATTTGCTTTTCCTGGATGATAGTGGATACCAACATCATAATCCTTTACCAATTCCAACCAGCGTCGTTGCCGTAAGTTTAGTTCTGGCTGTGTGAAAATATATTTGAGACTTTTATGGTCCGTGTATATTTCACATCGATTTCCAAGTAAGAAATGCCTCCATTCCTTGAGTGCATGAATGACTGCTGCCATTTCTAAGTCATGAGTGGGATAATTTTCCTCATGCTTGCGAAGTTGCCTTGAAGCGTATGCGACAACCTTGCCTTCTTGCATCAACACGCACCCGAGGCCTTTTCGGGATGCGTCACAATACACTTCAAAATTCTTGTGTATGTCTGGCACAATTAATACCGGTGCTGTCGTTAATTTCCGTTTTAGCTCTTGGAAACTTTTCTCGCAGGCTTCTGTCCATTCAAACTTCTTGTCCTTCTTGAGTAACTGCGTCATTGGCTTGGCTAGGGTGGAGAATCCTTCAATAAATCTGCGGTAATATCCTGCCATTCCCAAGAAACTTCGTATGTCCGTTACGCTGGCTGGTGACTTCCAGCCAAGTATGGCCCTGACTTTCTCCGGTCCACTGCGATACCGTCTTGGGTCAGCACGTGGCCTAGAAAGCCTACTTGTCTTAGCCAAAATTCGCACTTGCTGAACTTGGCATACAATTGATGTTTCCTGAGTTCTCCTAGCACAATCCTGAGATGTTCCGCGTGCTCTTCTGGTGTCTTGGAGTATATCAGAATATCGTCGATAAATACCACAACGAACTTGTCCATAAACTTCATAAATACTTTGTTCATGAGGTGAACAAAATATGCGGGGGCGTTCGTTAATCCAAAAGGCATTACTGTGAACTCATATAGTCCATATCTGGAGGTGAAGGCTGTTTTGGGGATATCTTCTGTTCGCACTTTTAATTGATGGTATCCTGACCTTAAGTCAATCTTTGAGAATACCTTGGCCTGAGCGAGCTGATCAAATAAATCATTTATCCGTGGCATCGGGTATTTGTTCTTGACTGTGACCATGTTAAGTGCTCGGTAGTCTATGCACAATCTCAGTGTTCCATCCTTCTTTTTGGCAAATAAAATTGGTGATCCCCAAGGTGAGGAGCTGGCTCGAATGTATCCCTTGTCCAGCAATTCCTTTATTTGTTTCTTCAACTCAATCAACTCGGATGGTGCCATTCTGTATGGTTTCTTGTATATGGGGGTGGTTCCTGGTGCTAGCTCAATGCTGAATCTATCTCTCGGTCTGGTGGCATGCCTGGTAGTTCTTCGGGAAATACGTCTTGGAATTCAACATACTACTGGAACCATGTTTAGCTCAAGAACGTCCACCTTATATCAATTCGGTTGCGGGGTATTTTCTTTCTTTGGCTGATACTTTTATTGTCTTCCCGTGGTGGTGTGTGAGAATTACGGTCGGTTGAAACAGTTCAATAAAACCTTTGTTGGTGGTTAACCAGTCCATTCCCTAGGATGACATCCAGTCCTTATTTCCAACACAATAAGATTGCGTGAAACTTCAATCCTTCGAACTCATAACACATTCTGACAGTAACTCTGAGTACTTGCTGATCCAGGGGACTTGATGATCATGGATTTTTCAGAAAACATCGAAATTATTTTGCAAAGCAAAACTTTTCGGAATGAATGAGTGAGAAGCTCAGAATCAAACAAAACCATTGCAGGGTTGTGTTGACAGGAAACGTACCCGAGTACGATAATCCGGAGCATTTTGTGCCTCTCTTGTTACGTGGTTCAGATTGACCCTTCTGTGGTTGGTTGTTGGGGTTGAAATTGTTGCGTTGGGTGCTGAATTATTGCCACCGTTGTTTGGCTTCGGGGTTGAGTTCCTTGGCTTGGGGCACTGTTTGGCATAGTGCCCTTCTTCTCCACAAGCATAGCAAGTAACGCCTGGGCGATATGTGAACTCCTTGTCCCTTGCATGGAAATTCTTGGTTGGGCGTGAGACGTTTGTCGTAGGTTTGTGTGTCCCACCTTTCTGAAAATCTGTCTTGCTTCGGTGGTTGCGCGCAAGAGTAGTCTGGTCTCTTTTTCGCTTGCGGAAATCCTCCAAGCTACGTCTCTCATTTTCCAGAGTAATGGCTTTGTCCACTAGTGTCTTAAAATCTGGAAAAGTGTGCACGACCAGTTGGCATTTAAGCGCGGGCGCCAGACCATCAAGGAATTTCTCCATCTTCTTGCTTTCAGTCATACGTTCTTCATTGGCGTAGCGAGACAATAGAGTAAATTGACCGTTGTATTCTGACACTATCATGTTCCTTTGTTTGAGGTCATCGAACTCTCTCTTCTTGATTTTCATAATACTCTTAGGAATGTGTGCACCACGGAAACCTTCCTTGAAATCATCCCAGGTTATATCACTTTCATTGGTGTACATGTGCAGAAAATTCTCCCACCATGATGCAGCTGCTCCTGTGAGATAGTGCGGGGCATATAGTACCTTCTCGGGGTCTGAACATTTTGCAATCACTAATTTTCTCTCCATATCTCGAAGCCAATCCTCGGCCTCAAGAGGTTTGTCAGTATGAGAAAATGTTTGGGGACGTGTCTTCTGTAGCTCAGATAACTTGGAATGCTGCTGATACTGTCCATGGTGATTTCCCATGTTGATGACTTGGTTCATCATTTCCCGATGTTGTTGCTGACTCTGCTCATAAAGGCGACATTTTGAGAAAGTGCCGATTCACTGCCCTGTTGGCTTGACTGTCCCTATGTGAACTTGTTGCCGGGTTGTGTATCATAATTTTCCTCTGGTGGAGTTGGCATGGAGCGAGTCCAAGGACAAGACATTTTTCACTCTGGGAATATATTTTGTAAAACCCATAAGAAAAGCGAAAAGGGTCGCAAAAAAAATTCCATAAATGCACAAATGCAAATAAATTAAATAACCAAGCTTACTTAAGAAAAACAAATCGATTTGCGCACGGAGAAGGACTGCTCATTACATATCTTACACGCGGGCGGTAATTATACAATACATCACTCAGGATATGCGTACATAATCCTGACATGTTATTTAGGCTAGTGCACTCCTCTAGATCCTACATGATGCGCAAACAGGCTACTTCTCACAACCTATGTACATATAAACATATCGTACAAAGCGGTACATTGCATGGCGGCTAAGCGTACTCAGGCGGAGATGTTGACGATCTCCTTTGCCCTGCCGAGGGTGAGGCGTAGCGAGGCTGGGGACTCGACTTCCTCCTCGCTAATAGGCTCCATACGTGTAGTGTTGCGCCGAGTAGATGGAGTGGGTGCCAGGGGCGGAACAACACGAACAGGAGTGGCGCGAAGGGTGGTGCAGTGCGTGCTGGAGTGGGCACATGACTTGGTTGAACTCTTCGGTAGAAGGCAGGTGGTGCATAAGATGCTGAGGACGAGACAAAAGTCAGTGGCGGTGCGGTGGGTAGGAGCTCCCTCCTGTTGGCGGCACAGCCATGGACTGAGTCCATAAGGGCAGCCACGAAGTCGTCCACCAGGTTGTCGAAGGCTGCCTCCAGGGCCCAGAGTACTCAATAAGCATCTCAAAAGCCTCGTCTCGTTCTCCTCTGGGGCAGGAGAATGCGTAGTGACAGGTGTAAGGCACATGGCATGGAAGATAACGGTAACGACGAGTCTTCATCACGGGGAGGACATCCCTGAGACGAGCTATCGCCTCGCGGGCTGCCATCTGCATAGCATGCCTCTCCGTAGGCATGGCTCTTCCCAAGAACCGGAAGCGGCGTAACTCACCACGCCCTCCCTTGAAACTGCACCGCAGCCTGGTGCATGGTCAGACTGTCGTTGACTCGGTGCTGGCAGAGTGTGAAGACTGGGCGCACAGATGGCCCCATCGCGACCTGAACGATGAAGGAGAGAAGCTTGACGAACCCATCGGGCACATTGGCGAAGGTCTGAGACTCGCAGCTGTTGTCGGCCATCTACAAAAGTAGGCAAAAATTCTGAATGGTCAGATCATAAATTTATGCTGACTGTCAGAAAATGACTACAATTGCAAAAAAAAAATATAAATTGGCTCTATCATGCTAATAACCAATTAGCGATCGCACCTAGTGGCTTCCTACAGTCAGCCTGGCTCTGGTACCAAGCTTGTCATGACCGGTTTTCCAATAAAAATGTTTATTGAGAAACCAATCTTTTGAGTCCAGTATGAGAAAAATCCTCCTTACCGGTAGACAAATTCTTGATACAATAAGCCAGTAGCATAAAATATATTACAGAGTCGAGCTACGGTTGCTCAACCAAATTATTACAAGCACGCCAATAATTATACATAATGGCGGACATGACACGGTGGTGTGTAGGCATACTAATGACTCGAGGATAGGGTGGTGGTGGAAAATCACAGCGGGGAGTGAGATACAAGACTCTAAAACTGGCATCTCATCGAGCGTCGAGGTGAGGCTCGATGAATTTATTTGGTAGCGGAAGCGGATATAATACAGTGACCAAATCCAGGGTCGCACGAGACTGACTGGGATTCCTCTAGGCGCCGGACTCGCTATCAAATTCTTCATCCATGAGATCGCCTTCGTCAGCATCTGGCCAAATCAACAAGCCAGGTGAGTACTTTGAAAGTACTCGCAAGACAGTTCGGACGTAAGATATAACAAATGCATGCATGGATACGTCATGAGTATTTTAACAGTGGCACATTAATTCGTAAAAACAAGACAAGTAAAAAGGGGGTCGGCAGTAGTCCGCTCGAAAACCCAACGAAATAACTGTAACCCAATCGGGTGTCTGAAGCGACACCTCGATAGGAGGATAAATAAATAAAGCACGCCGCAGTCGGGCGTCTAGGCGACACCACATAAAGGGCTTTAAAAGAAATGCCACAGTCGGGTGTCTGAGCGACACCACATAAAGGGCTTTAAAAGAAATGCCACAGTCGGGCGTCTGAGCGACGCCACATAAAGGGCTTTAAAAGAAATGCCACAGTCGGACGTCTGAGCGACATCGCAGAAAGGGCTTTCATTGAAAGTAAAATATAACAATGCCACAGTCGGACGTCTGAGCGACATCACAGAAAGGGCTTTTATTGAAAGTAAATAATAACAATGCCACAGTCGGACGTCTGAGCGACATCACAGAGAGGGCTTTTATTCACAAGTAAATAATACTCATAATAAATATTCAATTCATGAGAATAAACGGGTTAGTCCATTCACAGGAATAAACATTTAACCGGACTTAGCACTCATATGATTCACCGGAGTCTCTGTCATCAAAACTGGCATTTGTCAGGATAAGGTAATACCGAACTTGGACATGGAATAGATGATTCAAAGGAATATATGACTCTGCAGAGTTTGTACGAAATTTTTTCCCACAGCCAACGGATTTCCGTAGTCACGAAGGACTAGTTCCGTTTACGGTATTTCGGAAGAAAACACAGCTGACCAGTACACACCCATCCTACCTCTCGATGCCAGAAATCACCCTAGACATCGTCCAAGAAAAACTTTTGAGACGGGGAGATCACAATCTCGAATAGCATGGGATCAAGTTTATATACGCGCGCTCTAAAGGGTGCCCCCCTCTCGGTCCCAACCGGAAACACCCATGCCCCCTGACCGGATGACTGGCTTTAATCCAGGGCCATGGAACCATCATCACGGCCTCTCCTTTTGGTGTGTACCAGGAAAGCGGTTTGCAACTTACTAAGCCATATTCCTTGCGGAAAACATGTGGTAGTACAGGAAAGGAAGAATGGAAGGAACTGGACCGATACGAGTTGACACTGAAGTCATATAGCCTGGCATAAGACTGGCATGCTACAACACTGCCATCTTACCCATCCTCATGCCAACACATGGCCATGCATACTCACATCCATCCACTTATGGATTTTTGAAACTTACTTGCCTCATCCTTGCATGTAACATGACATTCGTCGGTATGCTCATCAACATGCCATGAAACTACTTAGTGCAAACATGCCAAAACAATCATCATATCAAAAGTTCAAACATGCTTGCCTGGTTCAGAGTAGTCGGAGCCAAGCTCGGTGAAGTTTGTCGTCCCGTCACCTCCTTCGGTATCTACGGTATAAAGAAAATATACGCGCTATCGTGAATACCGTGAGGTGCACAAAAATTATTCCAAATAATTTTTCAAATAAATATGATAAAAAACTAGACAAAAATTTGAAGAGGACAGAAAAAGAATCACTCAAAAATTCCTTTCTGTTAAAAAGTTATAAGGGTTTTAACCCAAGGACCCATCTGTAATGAAACAGAAAACTTCCAGGGGCTAACTTATAAAAACAGAAAATGATTCGATAAAGAATACGCCGGCCCAGAGGGGTGACGTACTTTGGCAGAAGACGCCTTCAGAAAACGGTTCGTTTAAAAAGAACTAAGAGGCTGACGGGCGGGTCCCACCCGTCAGGTTTGAATATTCAAACGGGGCGGCAGAGCTCGACGGTGCCCGAGAGCCGCGGTGGTCGCCGGCGGCGATCCACGGCGAGGCAGGGAGATCGGAGAGTACCTCCGTGTTCAGGGCGCCATTCCGCGTCTGTGGGAGGTGGTGGTGGTCGCTGGCGAGCACCACGTCGATGGCGGCCCTTGCTCCGGCGGACGGTGGTTCGGGCGTTGATGGAGCTCGCCGAGGATGGCTGCAAGGATCGAATTGAAGTGGGGGTTAGCTCTCTGGTTGCTCGAGGAGGGTACTGACGAGTTTTGGGCGCCGGGGACGGCCGCACCGGAGCGAATCGAGACGGAGGCCGAGGCAGAACGGGGCGACCGGAGTCGGGGGAGGAGACCTCCTCGAGGTCCTCCTAGTGGCCTGGCGGGGCTTTGGTGAGGTGCAGTGGTGGTGCGTGCTCGAGGGTGAGCTCGGGGTCCCCTTTTATAGGCGATCCGAGGCGGTGGCCGTGAACGGAGTTCTCCGGCGATGGATTACGGTGGTACAGTGCTTGGTCGGGAAGGTTCAGAGGTTGAGCGTCGTCGTGGATGTTCCCTGGTTCCATTTAGGTGCTAACCTCAGCGGGATTTGGTTGCTTAGGGGGAGCTCGACGGAACGGGGCGGCGCGGGTCCGTCGGCGGCACGGAGCGCGCTCTGTGTGTGCCGTGCCACAGCGACGGTGCTGCATGCGTGCGCTGGCGAGGAAATGGCCACGCGGAGCCACCAGGGGGTTTGGGCGGCGCCGAACGGCGTTATGCCGCCGTTCTGCTCCCTGTCGGCCGCTACGGTGGTTCGGCCGCCGCAAGACACGCCGGCGCAGGCGGGCCAGGATGCCACCGACGCCAGGAACGTGCCAAGCGCGCGTGTGAGGCTCCGGACAAGCAAGCTAGGCCGTGAGCAATGTGCCAAGTGCACTATGAGCATGTGACTGAATTTCTGACGAAGATCGACACTGAATCTCTGAACTTAACTGAAGATGAACAGAAATAGTGCATGCAAGGTGTTCGACAGAATGATCTAGGCATGTAGGGATTTTTCCTTGAGCTGAAACTTGGTGGGGTGGCCTCTCATTGCACCAGGAGACTGCCTGAATTTTTGTGGAATTTTTGGAGGAGTGTAGATATGAATTTCACCAAATTTGTCAAATCTGGTCCAAACTTGCAGTGAGTGAAATTTGAAAATTTTGAAAAGAAGAAGAGTGGATCAAGATGGTTCTAGGTTGTGGATGCTAAGGACAATCCAGAGGAGTTGGTTTGAGATAAAAACTCAAAGGCAATGAGGTACTTGCTTTGAAAATCACTCAGGCTCAAAATAATTGGCAGAAATGATTTGAGAGATAAAATAATTGAAATAAAATCCAAAAACTTGTTTGGACTTGTTGAGACAGAGAATTTAGATTGTTCAAAGGTGGAGGGAGGGATTTTGAGAAGATTTACTATAGGAGACATGGTAAAACCATGGGTGGTTTCAAGATAAGAAAAACCTCAAAATTGACAGAGTTCTTTTTATAAGAAAAAGAATAATTTCCATAAATATACTTTAAGAAGGGAACCATCAGAGAAAGAGTTTTAAATGATCAAACACCATAGTTAGAAGAAGATACAAAAATAAAAACCCTTGCCAAAGAAGTTTTTAAGAGGAAGGTTTTCTGGAAAAAAAAATTAAATGGCCTCTTTTCAAAAATCAACAAAGTTTTTGCTGAAAACCAAATAAAAATTTTGGAGTGTCACATCAGTCCACATATGTTACCCCCTTTTCCATTTGATACCAAGGCATACTTATGTAGTGTAGCTCCTTGCTTGCGAGTACTTTGGATGAGTACTCACGGTTGCTTTGCTCCCCCTTTCCCCCTTTTCTATACCCGATTGCTGCGACTAGACGATGGAGCCCAGGAGCCAGACGCCACCATCAACGACGACTCCTACTACACTGGAGGTGCCTACTACTACGTGCAGCTCGCTGACGATGACCAGGAGTAGTTTAGGAGGATCCCAGGTAGGAGGTCTGCGCCTCTTTCGATCTGTATCTCAGTTTGTGCTAGCCTTCTTAAGGCAAACTTGTTTAACTTATGTTTGTACTCAGATATTGTTGCTTCCGCTGACTCATCTATGATCGAGCTCTTGTATTCGAGCCCTCGAGGCCCCTGGCTTGTAATATGATGCTTGTATGACTTATTTTATTTGTAGAGTTGTGTTGTGATATCTTCCCGTGAGTCCCTGATCTTGATCGTACACGTTTGCGTGTATGGTTAGTGTATGGTCGAATCGGGGGCGTTACAAGTTGGTATCAGAGCTGACTGCCTGTAGGAATCCGCCTTCCACACTCCTTGGCCGAAGTCGAGTCTAGACATTACAAAACTTTTTACTAACATGGCTGTGTGCCTTACGGACCCACGTCGCCATCTGGGTGGTATTAGGATCTTTTACTCCTCGTCTATACTCTGGGAATCTGATCTCTCTTCTATTTGGGTTAAATGATTTTACTAAATCTGACTCTAGGTTCTCGTAACTGCTTCTCCCGGAGAGCCCCTTATCATAGATGATCGCCTACTGCACCCGAAGATTTTGAAGATACTCTTTGATCATTCCCGAGACCCTTGTGCCATCTGCCTTTTCAATTCCCTACTACTGATATATCCATATGGATAACGACATACACTTGTTGTTCATACAATTACTCTGAGTTTCTCTTGTTATTACAAGACGCATCGGATTGCCTCTGACTTTTAAGAATCCCTTGTACCACTGCCTTGTAGTTCCTTGCCGCAGAGATGCCCCTACGGATAATTCCTCGGACTTATCGAGTATCCACTCATTCCCAGTTGTTCTTGTGCTCCACAAAGACTTTGAAATACTATTTGATCTTTTGAAAATCCTCAACAGCTTATTGCTCTTGAAATTCTTGCTTACTTGCATTATGATTTACCTCATAAGTCCGGTAATCTTATTGGCATCCTTAGTCATTATCAGTTTGAGTCTATTGAATCAATATGTTGTGAATACTCGCAATCCTTAATTAGATCCTTCATTTCGTCCTTCCGACTCAGATGTCATTTTAAATATGAGCTGGATCTCGACCAATCAAATTTTGCCATCGATTGTGCCCCTAAGGCTATTCAACTTATCCATCCCTAATCAAAGCATTGCTTCTGATCCCTTGTCTTGGAATTGATAATTCCTTTGCATTTGAACTTTGAGTTAGTCAGTTGTTTCCATAAACTGATCTCCTTGCATTCCTTCTTCCTCTGGTTGAGTACCGATGCTCACATCAGACCCCTTGTGGAACACCAGATCCTTTGTTGGATTTATCCGACATCGTCCTTCATATTCTATAAGCTTGTGAGCCTTTCCTCGGATACATAATGCCTTTGGTCAATTGTATCCTCTGCTTTCTCCAGCATGCTCTACTATCGAGCTTGTGTTATTTATTCCTGAAATTGTGGTATATGCTCCTAAGATGCCTCGATGGGTTGAACCTATGCCTTCCATAGTATGTTTGAACGCGAAAGTTTTCACGAGTCATACTCGTCTGGTATTTTGCCAGATAATTCAACAGTACAACTTCTTCGAAAAAGAGAAGTGAATAAAAGGTTATACACTGAAGAAGTGGGAGTCAGCCTTGAACTTGTGTTCATGCCCATGGACACGATGTATATCCTATCATGGAAGCTTCTTGTAATAATAACTATCCCCTTGATATAATATCATTTGGAATCTGTGAATTGATCCTTGCAATCGTGGTTCCGGCCATATGTTCTTATTTGATCCCATTTCTCGAGCAAGTTTAAGCACTTGTCTTGTGTGGACCAATACACTAGTCCAACCTTTACTTTGATCTACCTTCGAGTATTACACCCTGGTATCTCGGGAATATCATGGGACATCATAACTTCTTATGGGTTCTTCATCAACTATTATCACTCACCAGATCCAATTGTTCCTAGGTTCTGGGTTGTCGTCAACCGAGAACACCGAATAGTGAATCGAGTCCGCACTCTCATTCAATAACCCTAAATAATTTTCGTTGCTTATGAGTTTAATAATCCTTCAAGTCATTCCTTGCTTGATCGGCTATATCCTTATTGTGCTGCTCTTAACTGTGCTACCTGGTCCTTCTTCCCAGAGCACAATTTTCGATGATGAGCTAAGCTTACGTCAATTTTGCTCATCATATCATTTCTCCTTAAACCACAAGCTTGGTTTCGAGTTTGTGCCGTACCCGTGGTTCCAATAACCTTTCGCTTCATCATTCTTTTGACTTGATGTCATTGCCAATGGATTACATCTTCATGAAATCTCTCAAAAATTGTGTCGTGATCATCATCAATCTTATGAGCTCTTCTAGGATATCAATTGAAGTCATGATGAGAAATACCATCCTTGCCCCTCGATGAATTGTGTTATCATCGACAACTTTATTGCCTTCCCTCCAACACAAACTTGTTCGTGTTCTGTGTTATACCTTGAGTTCCTTGCTATCCAACATTTGTTCTTCTTTACCTTGGAGTATTACCATCTTTTATATCCAGGATGTCGTGCTTAGCACACCCGGCCGGAGGCCCTATGGTTATAGATTCCTTTTCAGCAAGGTTATCCATTCTTCCATGAGGAAATTGTAAGACTTATTCTACAAGTTATTCCTGATGGATCCTTTGTGTTTCCAAAGTCTGACCTTTGCCTGAAGACCATGTCAATGCTATCTCGAAGCATATATATGTTACTCCAATTTTCAACAAGAACATTTAAAGCCTAATGTTAAATGTTTCCTTCTCAATTATCCAAACACCGCTGTATGGGTAATGTCCTGAAATTTCTCTCCCCTTACCTAAAGAGTTTTCTACATTATATCCTGTCATGGATATCGTGATCTGCTTTTCCTTGGGAAGGATATACCCTTGAAATGTGTTTAAACACATTTTCCTTTCCATTGTTCTAATTAATCTGATAATCATATTTTTCTCTCCATTGTTTGGTTTAACCTTTCTTCTGATCTATATTATGTAAGCAGTAATATTCCCTTGCTTATGTTAACACCTCGTTGTACCACTCTGCCAGTAAGACCCTGTTACTTTGGTTGATGACATTCCGGTAACCACCGGTGGACGAGAACTTTGCCTATTGGTCCGCCTCGTTTCAACGAGCAGGAAAATGGTTCTCTTCGTCCCTCGCCCTTGGTACCGACATTGTTGCTGACACATACTGACAGGCTACCCTCTGACATGCTTTACTATCATGACCGTGCAAGATGTCACCGCCCTTCCTACTTTAACCCACATGGTGGGCCCATAACCCACAAGTTCCACAGGATCGAAACCTGACTCTCCTGTACACCCTGATTCAAAGTTATCCCTTGCACTTGGTTTCGTGTGTAATTCGTGAGCCACCTTCCGAGTGATCTATTCGGCATCACACACAATACTTGGTCCCATTGCTCTGAAACCTTTCACACTCTGTTTCACGCAATGAACGATTGCCTATCCGCCCAAAACTTTTCATGATACATTCTTACTTTGCTCTCGATATTTTCTAAGGTTTCAATTCGAGAGTTACTTTCCCCCACCTTCCCCGATGTTATCTTCCAGATAGCCAACCTTGCAGAGGTCTGTTCTCTTGGAATGCCCACCCTTTATTCTTCATAAGTACAATGGAGTTCCCGAATAAAGGATGTCGACTTCATCATGATGACCTGAAGCAGAGAAATGAAGACATCAATGTAATGGATCGGCCTCTTCGAGAAGAGCAAGCCAGAATGAGAAGACCCGCTAGATTCGTTACCAAACCTTCCCCACTTTCACTACCTCTAAAATCTCGGGACGAGATTTCTTGTAGTAGAGGAGATTTGTGATGCCCGGATAATTAAGCTACAGTAACCTCACCCTAGTGTGCCTTGGCAGTTATGTTTTGAAGCCATTTTGCCACTTAATGAAAACCGAGTAAAATTCAAAGTTCAAATAATAAGTCAAATTCTTATTTCTTCAAACTGTCAATTAAAAATGTTCAATGAGTTAAAAAATCACTAAGTAATTATCATATGGAAACCAACATCATTTGACTCTCCAATTAATCCCTAGGATTTATAAAGTGAACCGGCAACATTAAAATCAAGCCAATTCAATTTAAAATGAAAAGTTATATGTTTCTAAATAAGCGAGACTTGGTGGACTAGCTCAAAACACTGTCTACTATTTATGTGAAACGTTTCATTTGTTACAAAAATCGTTTGGTCTTTAAATAAATTGCAAAGCAGAGAGAAAATAAGAGAGACAGGAAGGACACTATTGAAAACAAAACATAGGGGAGGGCCCATGTGGACGGGAAGAGGCCCATCCCACACTCCCAATCGTCTCCTTCCTTGCTACAGGAGAGGCAGGGGGTCGTGGCAGGCATCTAGCCGCCATGGCCTCGCCCTGGCCACGTGCCGATCATCCCCGAGCCCCCTTCTGGTTAAAACAACGCTCACGGCCCCTTTGAAACCCTGGATCCATTCCCCTCCTTGTCCTCGCACCGCCGTCTTCTTCCCACGCTCGGCCGAACCATCGTCATCATGGCCGCCTCCGTTCCCGCGCTCTCCATCATCCCCGCACCCTGAAAACTTGTCCGTGAGCTCCGTCGTCGTCCGCCTTGTCGTCTTCACCCACTGGTTCCAGCCGGGAGCCCCTACATCGAGTCCTGCTACGTCGTCTTCTTCCTTGGATGCCGCCGGTCATCGCCGTTCGATTCGCCTCCACCGAGCCTCCCGCAAGCCCACTGACCCGCTCGTCGACCCCGCTGTGAGCCTCTGCTCCTTTCCCCGCTCTCTAATTCCTCGCACACGCCCTGAGCACTGGCTTCCTTCATAGCCGAAGTTTTGTTTCACGTCGTTGTTGCTTTTGTCGTTCGGTAGTTAGGCCCAGAACAAACCGGTCGTCGTCGCATTCCGGCCATGCCCTTCACGTTGCCCTCGCGCCCACGTCCGCTCCCGGCCGCGCGCCCCGCTTGCGCTGGCTGCGCCCGGCTCACCGACTGCTGCCTCTGCCTTCGGTCGTGGCCGTTGCCAACGACCCAGTGCACCCCCCACGATGCCCGTCACCGTCGACCGACGCGCGTGACCGCGTCCAGCAGTAGCTCCTCGCGGACCAGATGTCCGTTGGGAGACCAAACTGGAGGCCCCGTTGTGCTTCTGCCAGCGCCGACGAGCCCCTGCTTGGGTCGTCGTGGTCCTCGCCACACGGCCGCTCGCTCCCGACCACCGGCCACGCGTGCTTCCACAGCCGCCCGCCCGCGCGAGACCGTCCCTCCCGCGCTGCCTGCTGACCGCTGTGCACCCGCCTCCGGCTTGTCATGCGCTTGGACCGCTGCCCCGTGTTGTGGCCTCGCGCTCGCCTTCGTGCCCTCCCCCACTTGCCCCCGTCGCCGCTGCCACTACCGCTGCCCGCCGGCCCGCGCCCGCCACTGCCCTCCCGCCGGCGTTCCCCTCCGGAGAGCGACCGCGCCTTGCCGCCGGCCAGTGCCCAGCGGCCCCCTCCGCTGCAGCCTGGGGCCGCACCGTGCTCCCCTCTGCGTGTTGTGCGCCAGCTACCGACGCCTGCGTGCGTTCGTGCGTGCCCAAGCACAACCTTGGCCTCTATCGGCCTGGGTCACTGCCCAGTGGGGCTGGCCCCTTAAAAAGAGTAAATAAAATAAATATTAGTGAAATAATAAATTAGTTTAGTTAATTAATTATTTATTTAGGCTAATTAGTCTAACTACCCTATGACAGTGGTCCCCTCACTTAAATACCCTGTTAAAATAAATGATAAGTCATTGTGTCAATGACATGTAGGCCCCGCTGACCCTTTTGACCAGTCAATGTTGACTGGTCAACTGCTGAGTGTGCATGCTGACTGCCCCCCTGGCCCAATGTCATACACTCTGGCTATTTTAGCACTAGGTGACAAAACTTTATTCTGCTTATTATTCGAATTAAACAATTTTAGAAATTCTAGAAAATCATTAAAACTTTGAAAAATCATATAAATTAATCCGTAACTCGGATGAAAATACTTTGTACATGAAAGTTGCTCAGAACGACGAGACAAATCCGGATACGCAGCCCGTTCGTCCGCCACGCATCCCTAGCATGGCGAACACACTACTTTCCTCCTTCGATTCATCTGTCCAAAAAGGCGAAACACCGGGGATATTTTCCCGGATGTTTCCCCCCTTCACCGGTACAACCTCATACCGCGTTAGGGCACCCCTAACACCGATACTTGTCATGTCATGCATCGCTATGCATATGTTTGCTTAATATTTATTGTTTCGTCCCCCTCTTCTCTCGCTAGACACCGAGACCGATGCCGCTGCTACCCAGTACGACTACGGTGTTGACGACCCCTCGCTCTTGCCAGAGCAACCAGGCAAGCCCCCCCCTGATCACCAGATATCGCCTATTCTTCTCTACTGCTTGCATTAGAGTAGTGTAGCTTGTTACTGCTTTCGATTAATCCTATTCTGCTGCATAGCCTGTTATTGTTGCTACAGTTGTTACCCTTACCTGCTATCCTACTGCTTAGTATAGGATGCTAGTGTTTCATCAGTGGCCCTACACTCTTTGTCCGTTTGCCATGCTATACTACTGGCCGTGATCACTTCGGGAGGTGATCATGGGCATATACTGTATACTTTACACTGTTACATTACCTGTGATACTGTTCGGAGATGGGGGCTGAAGGGGCAGGTGGCTCCATCCCGGTAGAGGTGGGCCTGGGTTCCCGACGGCCCCCGACTGTTACTTTGTGGCGGAGAAACAGGGCAGGTTGAGACCACCTAGGAGAGAGGTGGTCATGGCCCTGGTCGGCGTTCGCGGATACTTAACACGCTTAATGAGATCTTGGTATTTGATCTGAGTCTGGCTACTGGCCTATACGCACTAACCATCTACGCGGGGACAGTTATGGGCACTCGACGTCGTGGTATCAGCCGAAGCCTTCGTGACGTCAGCGACTGAGCGGCGCGCGCTGGGTTGGACCGCGTAACGCAACTTCCTTTGTAATGGAGGTTGCTAGGTCTGCTCTCCGGCCGCCCTCGCAACGTGCAGGTGTGCAATGGGCAATGGGCCCAGACCCCTGCGCCATAGGATTTAGACCGGCGTGCTGACCTCTCTGTTGTGCCTAGGTGGGGCTGCGACATGTTGATCTTCCGAGGCCGGGCATGACCCAGAAAAGTGTGTCCGGACAAAGGGGATCAAGCGTGTTGGGAAATGTGGTGCACCCCTGCAGGGAAGTTAAACTATTCGAATAGTTGTGTTCTTCGGTAACATGACGACTTGGAGTTGTACCTTGACCTTATGACAACTAGAACGGATACTTAATAAAACACATCCTTCCAAGTGCCAGATACAACCGGTGATCGCTCTCTCACAGGGCGACGAGGGGAGGATCATCGGTTAGGATTATGCTATGCGATGATACTTGGTGAACTTACCTTCTACTCTCTTCTTCTGCTGCAAGATGGAGGTTACCAGAAGCGTAGTCTTCGATAGGACTAGCTATCCCACTCTTATTCTCGCATTCTGCAGTTCAGTCCACACTTATGTAGTGTAGCTCCTTGCTTGCGAGTACTTTGGATGAGTACTCACGGTTGCTTTGCTCCCCCTTTTCCCCCTTTTCTATACCCGATTGCTGCGACCAGACGATGGAGCCCAGGAGCCAGACACCACCGTCGACGACGACTCCTACTAAAGTGGAGGTGCCTACTACTATGTGCAGCCCGCTGACGACGACCAGGAGTAGTTTAGGAGGATCCCAGGCAGGAGGCCTGCGCCTCTTTCGATCTGTATCTTAGTTTGTGCTAGCCTTCTTAAGGCAAACTTGTTTAACTTATGTCTGTACTCAGATATTGTTGCTTTCGCTGACTCGTCTATGATCGAGCTCTTGTATTCGAGCCCTCGAGGCCCCTGGCTTGTAATATGATGCTTGTATGACTTATTTTATTTGTAGAGTTGTGTTGTGATATCTTCCCGTGAGTCCCTGATCTTGATCGTACACGTTTGCGTGTATGATTAGTGTACGGTTGAATCAGGGGCGTTACAGCCCTCCCCGCTCATTATTTGGGGAGAGGCCCAGGGCCTCTATAAATAGAGCTAGCCACCATAGAGGAAGGACATCTGGGACATACCCACCCATCTAGAGAGATAGAGAGCGCGTCCGCATCCGCCGCCCTCTGGAGGAACTCTTCGCGAAGAGCGCGTCGCTCCCGAGCGCGCCTGAGCACGTCTTCTGCATCACCCTCTTCCACCGGAGCATGCGGAGGGCCCCGGGGCGGCAAGCCCCCTCCCGGCGCGGGGCTGGGGGATGGCGCCCTAGTCATCGCCAGATGGACCTCTCTGGGAATCTGGCCTGGCATCGGTCCACCCACGGAAGAAGAGCCAAGGACAGACCTCAGCCATTCACCATCTATGATCAGAGGAGGAACGCGGGGCAAGCCGGATGTGCCCCAGGAGGACTCATGAAGAAAGGACAGCGGGCGCGTAGGCTCGAGGTGCCCTATGGAACGGACCACTCCACCGACCGGTCTGGCAGCAGGGGTGCCGCTCGAGCTCGCCGAACCCAGGGCCAGCGGAGAAGGAGAAGCTTGGGGGGATGGCTCCCGGACTGACTCGGCGAGTTTCGTAGGGCAGGGCCTGAAAGGGCCACAATCAGTCATAGGGATAGCAAAGTAAATGAGCAAGGAAAGAAGAAGACTTACTCGTCCATGGCAAAATACTTCCTGCGCTTCAACAAGCGGCAAGGGTGGTCGTTGCCACCCAAGGCCTCCTTCCTCTTGCGGAGGGCCTCGAAGTCTACGCGGAACCGACCTAAGCGCTTGGTGCAGGGGTCGGCCTCTGGTGCGGAAGAAGCAAAAAGACGATCAGCGTTGGAGGAGTCAGCCTGGGGGCGCCGTCAGGCGTCGCCTCGCGAGGAACGGCTAGGGCCTCGGGGGCCCCGGCCTCAGGAACCATAGGCCGTGACTCCGCACCTGCTGCTGCTCCAGGGTGGGCCTCGGGAGACGCCGCCTTCAACACTTCTCGCGGCGTCGGCACCTCGACATCGGTCGCCTCAAATCCCGCCGGTTCTCGTCTCCCCGCCCTGTCGCCTGAGGAAGGACTGCTGTGGGCGGCAAGGGAAGCAACCATGGCGGCTGGGTTCTCATGGGGCCCCATGAAGCCAGCAGGGCGCAGTCCCCACTCGTCGAAGCTGGGCATCTGCCTCACAAAATCGGTCCTGCCAGAGCAAAGATACAAGAGGACACCATTACTCCGAAGGCTGCCTAGGGAAGGATCGCCAGTCAAGACCCTGAGCATCGTCCGCAGCGCTTCAGGCGCCAAGTCCTCCTCCTGAAGTCGCATGCGGTCTCTGTGCCCCGCAAAGTCCCACATCCGGCGAGAGTGGCGCTGGAGAGGAGCAATGCGACATTGGAGGAACTCCTTCACCACCTTGGGCGATGTCACATTGAGCGCCCTCAAACTCTGGAAGCGGCGCCAGACGAAGGCGAGCCAGGGGCTCGCGAGCACCTCATGATCCCAACCCGCATGGGGAACAGCAGGCGAGGTCGGGTGCGAGAACAGAGGATTGGGCACTCCGACGTCCACGTATAGCCACCGCTCCCTGAACCTGGCCTTAGGAGAAGGAAGGCTGAAGTCGATTCCTGAAGCGGCCGTCTCTGGCACGGCGAAGAAGCTCACGCACCCTGAGCATTGAGTGGGGTCGCTCCGGCGCAAGGAAAAGAAGTGGCGTAGCAGGGCAATGGAAGGAGGAATGCCTATCATCGCCTCACAAACAAAAGCAAAGACAGCCAGAAGGGTAATGGACTCCGGCCTGAGGTGCATCATACGGATCTGATAATGGGAGAGCACCGCATTGAAGAAGGCGGAAAAGGGGGAACCAGACCCGCCCATAGGGCATCAACGAAGAATCGGACCTCCGTGACGATCCTATCAAGGGAGGCATGGGACGCAGGCCAGACTGTGGTCCTGCCGCACTCGTTGAAGATCGTGTCAAGGGCGGAGCGGACCTTGTTCAAGGCTTCTGGATTGAGTATGATTGACCGAGCAACGGCGGGGGCCGCTGTCGGAGGTGTGCGGAATGAAGGCGCGGGCTTCTTTCCCCTTCCTTTCTTCGTCGGCGCCATGGCGGTGAAGAGAAGGAAGAACTCGAGCCGGGTTGACGGCGGAGGCTGGAGCTCAAAGAGGAAGGGAAGGTAGAAGGCGAGCGAGCAGCGGAAAGGAGGAACAACTGTGTTCAACTATGGGTCCGCTTAGCCGGGCGCGCAACAAGGTGTCGTGGGGAAGTGCAGATGCTCACGTCCAATCAATCGCCACGCGGCACCCGAGGCCGCAGGCTTTTGGGGCCCACGGCGCTTCGCGCTCGCCCCTTCGCTTCCCTACTAGGGCAAACCCGGGCGCGCCTTGGGCCCGGGGGCTACTGTCGGCGTTCTGGGAATGGGGGTCTCCAGACTTGCCTGCCTGCGGCCTGCGGCGTGGCTCAAGTGGGGGCCCAGCGCGGCCCATCTTCATCAGCACAAGCTCAAGACCCTCGCAAGGGGCCAAGCCTCATGGGGCGGACGACCGGAAGCCTCCTTAGAAGCAGCCTCATCAGGCAGGCTCACGAGGAAGCGGAGAGATCAAGGCAGGGGTACCTCGCGAGGAGCCCGTAACGCAAGCCATGACGATCGAGACCAGGCGGGCGCCAGGCAGGCGCCGGCCTGCGCAGTGTCCTTGTTTCCCCTTTGGTGCAAAGGGGGCAAGCACAGGCCAAGGCATCGGGCAAAGGTTACCATTCCGGTGCAACGAGACCAAGACCTGCAGAGCGGTAGGACGGAGGTCACCGTGGAGCCCAAGACACCGTCATCACCAGTGCTTTTGGCAGCCGAAGACCACCTTTGGTTAGGATAACTTGTACTAGATGTTCCCCTTCAAAATGGCCAATTGTTGGCGCCCTCCCCGCTCATTATTTGGGGAGAGGCCCAGGGCCTCTATAAATAGAGCTAGCCACCACAAAGGAAGGACATCTGGGACATCTCGGGACATACCCACCCA
The DNA here is from genome assembly GCF_003073215.2 of Triticum urartu. Lineage (NCBI taxonomy): Eukaryota > Viridiplantae > Streptophyta > Magnoliopsida > Poales > Poaceae > Triticum > Triticum urartu. The sequence goes on from NC_053022.1 coordinate 281,397,845, forward strand.
TCTAGAGAGATAGATAGAGAGAGAGGCGATTGAACTCACCCAAGCAGTTCATCGCACTAGCTCAAGAACACCTCTCGCGAGGCTGTTCTTCCCTTGTACTATTCCTCATCAGCCCCTGAGGCAATCCACCACACCACACACTGGAGTAGGGTATTACACCACAACGGTGGCCCGAACCAGTATAAACCTTGTGTCCCTTGTGTTGTTCGTTGTTTTCAGCTTAGATCACGCGAGGAGATTGGACGTAGATCGGTAGGGGAGAGATCTCCGCGCGCACCCCAATGTTCGAATCTCAAGGGTCTACCGGAACCCGAAATCCGACAATGTCGTCCATGAAAACCTCACAAATCTTTTCACAAAAGTCAGAGAATATAGCCATCATGCATCTTTGAAAGGTAGCAGGTGCATTACATAAATGAAAAGGCATACGTCTATAAGCAAAAGTACCAAAATGGCATGTAAAAGTAGTCTTTGATTGATCTTTGGCTGACATAGGTATTTGAGAGAAACCAGAATAACCATCTAGAAAGCAAAAATGTGTATGTTTAGACAATCTTTCTAGCATTTGATCGATAAAAGGTAAGGGGTAATGATCTTTTTTAGTAGCCTTATTTAATTTGCGGAAATCAATTACCATCCTATAACCAGTAATAATTCTTTGAGGGATCAATTCATCTTTATCATTAGGAACAACAGTAATACCTCCCTTTTTAGGGACACAATGGACATAAATTACCCACTTACTATCAGCAACGGGATAAATTATACCTGCCTCAAGGAGCTTTAGTATCTCCTTTCTTACCACTTCTTTCATTTTAGGATTCAGACGGCGTTGATGATCACGAACTGGTTTAGCATCTTCTTCCAAATTAATTTTATGTTGACATAGAGTGGGACTAATGCCCTTAAGATCATCAAAAGTATACCCAATAGCAGCGCGGTGCTTCTTCACAATTTTTAATAATCTCTCTTCTTCATGTTCTGAAAGGTTAGCACTAATAATAACAGGGTATATCTTTTTCTCATCAAGATAAGCATATTTAAGAGTATCAGGTAACGGTTTAAGCTCAAACACGGGATCACCCTTGGGTGGAGGAGGATCCCCTAGGATTTTAACTAGTAAATTTTTTCAGAATAGGTTCTTGTTTAAATAATACTTCATCTAATTCCCTTCTTTCATTCATAAACATATCATTTTCATGGTCTAGCAAATATTGTTCTAAAGGATCACTAGGAGGTACGACAATAGAAGCAAGACCAATAATTTTATCCTTACTAGGTAATTCTTCTTCACGGTGTTGTCTATTAAATTTAGAAAAATTAAATTCATGAGTCATATCATCTAAACCGACAGTAACAACATCCCTTTTGCAATCAATGGTAGCATTAACAGTATTTAAGAAGGGTCTACCAAATATAATGGGACAAAAACTATCTTGTGGGGAACCAAGAATAAGAAAATCAGCAGGATATTTAGTTTTCCCACACAAGACTTCAACATCTCTAACAATTCCCATTGGTGAAATAGTATCTCTATTAGCAAGTTTAATTGTAACATCAATATCTTCCATCTCAGGAGGTGCAATATCATGCATAACTTCTTGGTATAAAGAATAAGGTATTGCACTAGCACTAGCACCCATATCACATAAGCCATGATAACAATGATCTCCTATTTTAACAGAAATAACAGGCATGCCTACCATAGCTCTAGGTTTATCTGTATCACGGGGTTTAGTAATTCTAGCAGTTTCATTACAGAAATAAATAACATGCCCATCTATATTATCAGACAAGAGATCTTTAACAATAGCAATATTAGGTTCAACTTTAACTTGCTTAGGTGGTGTATATGTTTTAATATTGCTTTTACAAACCACAGTTGAAGCTTTAGCATGATCCTTTATCCTAACAAGGAAAGGTGGTTTCTCAACATAAGAAGTAGGAACAATAGGATCATTATAAGTAATGGTCTTTTCTTCAACTTTAATAGGTGCAGATACTTTTACTTCTATGGGAGGATGATATTTAAACCACTTCTCCTTGGGGAGATCAACATAAGCAGCAAAAGATTCACAGAAAGACGCTACTATCTCAGAGTCAAATCCATATTTAGTGCTAAATTTATGAAAAATATCGGTATCCATAAAAGATTTAACACAATCAAAACTAGGTGTATACCTGACTCCTTACCATTGTCGAGGTCCCAATCTTCGGAGTTGCGTTTAATTCTTTCCAATAAATCCCATTTGAATTCAATAGTCTTCATCATAAAAGAGTCAGCACAAGAAGTATCAAGCATGGTGCGATTGTTACCAGAAAGCCGAGTATAAAAATTTTGAATAATCATTTTTCTTGAGAGCTCATGATTGGGGCATGAATATAACATTGATTTAAGCCTCCCCCAAGCTTGAGCGATGCTTTCTCCTTCGCGAGGCCAAACATTATATATATAATTGCGATCACGATGAACAAGATGCATAGGATAAAACTTTTGATGAAATTCCAATTTCAGTCTTTTGTAGTTCCAAGACTCCATATCATCACATAGCCTATACCATGTCGATGCATATCCCCTCAAAGATAAAGGGAAGACCTTCTTCTTAACAACATCTCCGGGTACACCTGCAAGCTTAAATAATCCACAAACTTCATCCACATATATTAGATGCTCATCAGGATGTTTTGTTCCATCTCCTAAAAAAGGATTAGCTAGCAGTTTTTCTACCATACCCAAAGGAATTTCAAAGCAAGCATTTTCATTTTCAGTAGGTTCGGTAGGTTGAGGAGCAACTCTTTGCTCTACTGGTCGGGGTGAAGATACCCCGAACAAGCCCCTAAGAGGATTAGTTTCCATAGTAACAAGTGACAGTAAATTTCAGCACACTATATAAATTTTTCCTTACCAAATTCCACCCACCAAAGGCGCTTCACTCCCCGGCAACGGCGCCAGAAAAGAGTCTTGATGACCCACAAGTAAAGGGTATCTATCATAGTCCTTCCGATAAGTAAGAGTGTCGAACCCAACGAGGAGCAGAAGGAAATAGTAAGCGGTTTCCAGCAAGGTATTCTCTGCAAGTATTGAAATAAGTGGTAACAGATAGTTTTGTGATAGGATAATTTGTAACGAGCAACAAGTAACAAAAGTAAATAAGGTGCAGCAAGGTGGCCCAATCCTTTTTGTAGCAAAGGACAAGCCTGGAAAAACTCTTATATGATGTAAAGCGCTCCCGAGGACACCTGGGAATATCGTCAAGCTAGTTTTCATCACGCTCATATGATTCACGTTCGGTACTTTGATAATTTGGTATGTGGGTGGACCGGTGCTTAGGTGCTGCCCTTACTTGGAAAAGCATCACACTTATGATTAACCTCTATTGCAAGCATCCGCAAATACAACAAAAGTTTTAAGGTAAACCTAACCATAGCATGAAACATATGGATCCAAATCAGCCCCTTACGAAGCAACACATAAACTAGGTTTAAGCTTCTGTCACTCTAGCAACCCATCATCTACTTATTACTTCCCGATGCCTTCCTCTAGGCCCAAACAATGGTGAAGTGTCATGTAGTCGACGTTCACATAACACCACTAGAGGAGAGACAACATACATCTCATCAAAATATCGAACGAATACCAAATTCACATGACTACTAATAGCAAGACTTCTCCCATGTCCTCAGGAACAAAAGTAACTACTCACAAAGCATAAACATGTTCATAATCAGAGGGGTATTAATGTGCATATAGGATCTGAACTTATGATCTTCCACCAATTAAACCAACTAGCATCAACTACAAGGAGTAAGTAACAATACTAGCAACCTACTAGCACCAATCCCGGACTTGGAGACAAGAATTGGATACAAGAGATGAACTAGGGTTTTGAGATGAGATGGTGCTGATGAAGATGTTGATGGAGATTGCCCTCTCCCGATGAGAGGAGCGTTGGTGATGACGATGGCGATGATTTCCCCCTCCAGGAGGGAAGTTTCCCCGGCAGAACAGCCCTGCCAGAACCCTAGATTGGCTCCGCCAAGGTTCCGCCTCGTGGCGGCGGAGTTTCGTCCGAGAAGATGGATTATGTTTTTTTCCCATCAAAAGAGTCCATATAGCAGAAGATGGTCACCGAAGGGCCACCAGGGGGCCCACGAGGTAGGGGGCGCGCCTAGGGGGTAGGGCGCGCCCCCACCCTCATGGGCAGGGTGTGGCCCCCATGGTGAAGTTCTTGCGCTCAATGTTTTTTATATATTTGGAAAACATCATCCGTGAAGTTTCAGGACTTTTGGAGCTGTGCATAATAGGTCTCTAATATTTGCTCCTTTTCCAGCCCAGAATCCCAGCTGTCGGCATTCTCCCTCTTTATGTAAACCTTGTAAAATAAGAGAGAATAGGCATAAGTATTGTGACATAATGTGTAATAGCAGCCCATAATGCAATAAATATTGATATAAAAGCATGATGCAAAATGGATGTCTCAGTCGTCCACCGCCGTGGTGCTCTCGGCGTGGCGTGGTCAATGTGGTCAACGATCGACTTCCATCGGAAGAGTACTGTACGTGGAGAGGCTGACAGCTGGGTCCACGGCAGCCGCAAGGAAGTGCCTCCTTATTACGAGCAAAATAATTATTCCTCCACCTGACAGCGGGGACCCACCGGACGTGCCACCGTATTTCACAAAAAAAAAGTTTCCCCCCTGACTGCTAGGACCCACCGGCTACATCTTCACACGCAAGGAAGTGCATCCGGGCAAAAAAATGATTCATCCCCTTGACTGCTAGGACCCACTAGCTATATCTTCGCACGCAAGGAAGTGCCTGACAGTCGGGACCCACCTGGTCGAAGCGTAGATAGCGCTGTCATTCTGGTAGAGAACGTGTACGTACATACTGGTCGATGTAGAGGCGCGCATGTAGCATGTACACGTACGTACAGCGGCCAGTGTGCAAGAAAGAAAATATGGCCACGTACGTACATACGAGCGGGGTCTCGAACGCCTACTCGCGCATACGTACGACCAGGGCTCGTGTACATGGCTGGGCCGGAACGGAGAAACAACGCCGTCATCGTGTTCATGGGGAGCCAACCGGCTGGGTCGGAACAGAATGCGTCGTCGTGTTCATCGAGAGGGCTTGGATGGAACAGCCGATGGAAACGAGGCCTGGCGTACCGCAGAATCGAGGAAATGGCCTTGTGTTTGACCGGCCACGGTCGAAACAGGGTCCTGTTCATCGGGAGGGGTCTGGCATACCAGAAAACGGAGGAAACGGACCTCCTACAGTCGAAACGGGGGTCTTGTTCATCGGGAGGGGTGTGGCGTACCGCAAAACAGAGGAAACAGACTTGTGTTGGAGCGATATGGTCGAAATGGGGGTCCTGTTCATCGGGAGGGGTGTGGCATACCGCAAAACGGGACTCCACGGGATACTGTTCATCTCCACTGTCGACCCCGTCCAGCCTCCACGGGCTACTGTTCATCCACCGTCGACCTCCTCCAGCCTCCACCTACGACTGTTCATCCACGGGCTCCTGTTCATCCAGCCTCCACCACGCGCTACTCCACCGACTACTGTTCAACCAGCCCTCTCCACGGGCTCCTGGTCAACCACCCCTCCATGGGCTACTGTTCATCCAGCCCTCCACCGTCTACTGTTCATCCAGCCCTCCACGGGGTCGCTCTGTTCATCCAGCCCTCCACGGGGTCTTGTTCATCCAACCCCAACCGGCTCGATTGATCGGGGTCCTGTTCATCCAGAGGCAACACCACGGGGTCCTGTTCATGCACCCCCACCGGGAACTGTTCATCTAAACCCCCCAGCAACGCTGACTGTTCATCCAAAGGCAGCATCGATCGGCTTCAGTTAGCAGCAGTAGCATAGGAATCGCTCGATTAGGTTCAGTTAACAGCCATCGATTGATCGCTCGGGTTCAGTAATGCATAGCCTGCAGTGCAATCGCTCGGGTTCAGTAACCGAACGCCTCGCTCGAGTTCAGTTAGAGCCCAATGCCTCGCACCCATGCACATGTGTGTATGAGAGAAATGCGCATCGCTCGGCCCCGACCACCCACCGTAACCAGGAACACCCCGATATTTTCCTCGCCCTCACTTCTACCATGGTTTTTTCCGTCATGGACGGACCAAAGAATGTCATGCAGTTGCGTCTCCGGCCCGCCTAGGATGAAAAGCCCATTTTCTGTACTGATTTTTTTCATAGAAGTAGGAGCCCACCATATCTATGATGATACCTGTCAGGACCCCGATTCTAAGTCACACCAATCTAGCCTTTAACACCTCATATCACTTTGCGGCCTCACGCACGGTATCCCCACGGGTGTCGCCTTACCATGGCCCGGGACCGTTTGCGCCTTTTGGCTCATGTATATGATAGTGTCGCTAGCATCCATATGACAGAGAACCCGGGCCGACATGACTAGTCATGAACCCAAAGTGGCACTAACTTATGGGGACAGACATACATGAATCAACATCGAGCATGTCAGTCAGCAGCGTGTGAATCCGGGCTGTAGCAACTGGGCTAACAGGACTCTGGGAACCTGGGCTGTAGCATGCTAGCAGGACTCCGGATGTCACCGCATGACATTTCCCCGAAGGGACAGACACAGGAACAAAGTGAACCACATGCCGGCCAGTCTAAATGTTCCAGAGAAGTAGTGTTGGGCTAGCAGGACTCCGGTGAACCGAGCTGTAGCGGACTACTATGGCTCATGGAAGCACAAGACTACATTTCCCCATAAGAGAGGCTACCAAGGATGAACAACTAGGTTGTCGGATCCCACACATACCAAGCATTTCAATCATACACACAATATGCTCGATATGTGTAAATACAACATGGCATCACAACATAACTCTACGACTCAAGTATTTATTCATTAGGCTCCAAAGAGCCAGATAATACAAACATGGGTCTCATGACCCAACATTCAGAGCATACAAGTCAAAGCACATGCGGAAGCTTAACATGTCTGAGTACAGACTTCTACAAATGAAAAAGGCTGAGAAGCCTGACTATCTACCAGATCCTGCCGAGGGCACAAGATCGTAGCTGAGGTATCAAGCTAAACGTCGAAGTCCACGTGGAACTACTAGCGAGACTGAAGTCTCTCTGCAAAACATAAATTAAGCAAATGTGAGTAGAGATGTACCCAGCAAGACTTACATCAGAACTAACTACATATGCATTGGTAGCAACAAAGGGGGTGGTGGAGTTTAACTGCAGCAAGCCAGCTTTGACTCAGTAGGTAACCTGAACTACTACTGCAAATAACTCTTTGAGGTGGCGCACACGAGTCCACATATTCACCATATCAATACACCACTATGGATCCACTCCCGTCTCCCTACGAGAACGCCATGCATAGCACTCACGCTTATCTTGCGCATTTTAGAGTATCCACTTTCACTTGTCTACGAACGATGCAAGGGGTCCAAGTTTCCATATCCGAGGAATCCGACTATTCGAATAGATAATAATAACCCTGCAGGGGTGTACTTCTTCACACACGTTCTCGACACTTACCACCATGTACACGTCGTGTACCTCAGCAACCTTCAAGCGGAAGCCTGGCGAGGGAGTCGGCCATGACCTGACTAACCACACAAGTCTCTCGTCCAGGTTTATCGCCTATTCGGGTTCCATCCGCAAGGAGATCCGGCCGGGGTGTCCCTCACGGCCCCGAACGATGTGAGAAGGGTTCCCAAGCCCACCATCCGGGTGCCACTTGGTACACCATGCCACTGTGCCTAGTCTGTCCCAAGCCCACCTATACCGGGTGCCACTTGGTAGACTACTAACACTACCTACAAACACCAGAAACTAGTTGCAACTCCTGGACAGAGATCGAGTTGATTAATAAGCCGAGAGGGGTCGAGTTACCGGAACCCAATGTGTGGTAGTAACTGTTCATGGATCACAAACACCGAGCTCAGTTCCTGAGAACGGCTGCAATGAGACAACCCACCATGTATTCCTACATGGCCTCTCACCGCTACCTTTACCAAATCGTGTTCACACACTTAGCTCTCAACGGTAGGACATGTTCACCATGTTCCAATTCATTCCCGATGAATCAGACCTGACTCAACTCTAAGCAGTAGCAGGCATGACAACAAGCATGAATGAGTAGGCACATCAGGGCTCAAACAGTTCCTACTCATGCTAGTGGGTTTCATCTATTTACTGTGGCAATGACAGGTCATGCAGAGGAAAGGGGTTCAACTACCGCAGCATGTAACCGTTGAATCATGGTTGTCCTAATGTAGTAAAAGAGAGCATGAGCAAGAGAGTGGGATTGTATCGGAATGAACAACGGGGTTTTGCTTGCCTAACACTTCTGAAGAGGAACACACTTCATCGGTGTCATCGTTCTCGTTGTCGGTACACGTCTACCGAGAGGGGACAAACACCGGCAACTGAGAAAGAACACAATCAATGCAATGCCACAATATGATGCATGCTCATGACATGGCAATATGCTGTGATTTGAGCTAATGCATCTAGCTATGATTTAAATGAAGTTGGTTTGGATACATGATTCAAATTCCAACTCCATATATGATTATTTAAATGCCCTTTATTCGTTTTGTCCAAAACAGAGGACAAACATTGTTCAAACATGCATGGAAATGGTACACATGGATTCCTTGAATTTTTCTGATCATTTTTCATATATAATTTATTTCATTTGGAGCTATATATTAATTTCTATGAATTTTTGAAGTTTTGGATATTTTCTGGAATTTCCTGATTATTAATAAATCCAAAAAATGTATTACTGCATCAGCATTAGGTCATGCTGATGTCAGCAGGTCAACAGGAGCCGTCCAGGTCAAACCTGACCAGTGGGGCCCACTGGTCAGTGACTAACTAACTAACCTAAGTTTAATTAGAGCCTGGGCCCGCATGTCTGTGTCTAATCTACTTAACTAAGTTAATTAGCACTAACTAAACCTAACACTAATTAAACAGGGGACTGGCCGACATGTCAGTCAGCCAGGGGAGGTCAAACCCCTGGTCAGCGGGTTCAAACACGCCGGACTTGGTCCACGGCTCGACGCCGGCGACGACAGACGCGGCGGAGGGCGTCGGGTTTTGCCGTCCGGTGACCAAACAACCGGCGGAGAGGCTCTACGCGTAGTTGGCGCTCTTCCGCATCCAACGGAACCGAAGTCAGCAGCTGGGGTGGCCGGAAACGGCGGCGGCGACCTCAACGGTGGCGGCCGGAGATCGGGCTAGGTCGGGCTCGACGCTAGGGTGCGCAGGAGGAGGAACTGGTGGGAGCTACAGCCTCCTAGGAACATGCGGAGCACGGGAGCGTTCTCGAACATGAGCCGCTGCGGCTGTGACCACGGCTACGCCTGGCCGGCGGCGAGAAGCTTTCGGCCTCGATGGTTAACCTGTCTACGGCACACGAAGGGCGAGAAGAACAGGGGGAAAATAGGCATGAGCTCGCTGCAGTTCTGTTGGTGCAGCTGGCGAGCTCGGGGATGGGTTGTGGACGACGAATCAGCGATGGTGATCGGCGGCGCCCGAGGTCAAAGGCAAGCGTGATGAGTACGCTACGGTGAGTCCCTGCTTGCCTGGCTCGGTGGAGAAGACGAGGACGACGTCGCAGAGCTCGTGGGAATGACGGCGGGGCGAGCGAGTAGCTGTGACCACGGTGGTTCTCGTCGGCGGTCATGGTGCGTCTAGACGGTCACAGGAGAGAGAGAGAGTCAGAGAGGGGATGGGGATGAGCAAGCAGTCGAGGAGGGCGAGGGGGAGTGCGTGGCGCCCTTGGGTGCCTCCAGCGGCGAGCAAGTAAGCAGGAGGTGGCCTCGCGCATGCGCGCGCGCGTCGGGCACACGCTCGTCCCCCTGGTAGAGGAGGAAGATGACAGGGGAGGAGGCGGTGGTGGGCTGGTCCGCCAGGTGGGCTGGCCAGCTGGGCTGCGACAGGTAAGCCAGGTAACTCTCTCTCTCTCTCTTTTATTTCTGTTTTTCTATTTTCTGTAATTGTGTTTGGCTTTATTAAAAATGGCACAACATTTCCAAAAATCATGCAACTGACTGTGGCCACTGTTTGGAATATTTCCAACAGTAAACATTTCAGTCTGCGATTATTTGGCCATTTAATATATTTTATAAGATTTAAATGCCCAAATGCAAATACTATATGATTTAATTCAGTGACCCCCAATTGACCTAGAAAAATGTGCAATATTTTTGGCACAGGTTTAAGACCAATCCAAAGATGATGAACATTTTTGGGAAGGCATTTTGGGTTCATTGAAAATATTTTTATTTGAACCTAGTTGAATTCTTTCTGATGCTAGGGTTTAGTCAATCCCCATTTCAACTTAAATAGAATGTAAACATGATGCAACAAGATGTAAAACACCAGGCAGTACCAGAAGCTAGGGATGTGACAATACCGGGTTTTGTCACAATTATCATCATAGAAGTGTCATAAGTATGACAAAAAAATTTCATTCGGCCCAAAATGTCACGGATGTGTCTTTTTTTGTAGTGTGTCACTCCTTATTCTCCTTATCATCATGGAACTTTGTGAGATAGGTTAGTATGATAAATAGCAAATCACTTTTGGTACTGCCAAAGACAAGATACATAATTGTTCTCACACAATTCCTACTCTATCATATCATTTCTACAATTTATATTGAGCAATATAAGCCATAGAAACTACAAAATAAGCAAACTATGCATTGAAAACAGAATTGAATCTGTCAAAAACAGAACAGTCTGTAGTAATCTATACTCAAACCATACTTCTGCTACTCCAAAAATTCTGACAAATTAGGACAACTTGAGAAATTTGTCTATTAATCTTTTGCAAAAAGAATCAACATTTTATTACCCTCCTGTTAAAAATAAGAATTGTTTTCCTCACCGCAGAAGTTTCTGTTTTTCAGCAAGATCAAAGCAACTATCACCCAACATGATCCTAAAGGCTTTACTTGGCACTTTATTGAAACAAAAGCAATAAAACATGATCAATACAGTAGCATAATCATGTGAACACACAAAAACAGTAGGTAAAAGTGTTGCGTTGTCTCCCAACAAGCGATTTTCTTTTATGCCTTTTAAGCTAGGCATGATGATTTCAATGATGCTCGCATAAAAGATAAGAATTGAAACATGAAGAGAGCATCATGAAGCATATGACTAGCACATTTAGGTCTAACCCACTTCCTATGCAAAGGTATTTTGTGAGCAAACAACTTATGGGAACAAGAATCAACTTGCATAGGAAGGCAAAACAAGTGCAACTTCAAAACAATCAACACATAGAGAAGAAACTTGATATTATTGTGATATGTAAGGGCATAAGTTCCTTTCTCATAATAATTTTCAGAGGCATCATGAATGGATTCAACAATATAACTATCACATACAGCACTCTTTTCATGATGCACAAGCATATAAAATTTATTAATCTTTATGGCATACATGTCATCATAATAATCATCATAGATAGCAACTTCATTGTCATAATCAATTGAAACCTCTTCCAAAATAGTGGATGTATCACTAAATAAAGTCATGACCTCTCCAGATCCACTTTCATCAATATTGTAATAAGATTCAACACCCTCCAAAATAGTGGGATCACTACTACCTAGAGTTGACACTCTTCCAAACCCACTTTCATCGATGTAATCATCATAAATAGGAGGCATGCTATCATCATAATTCTTATCGAAAGTAGAAGGAATCAAAGGATCATATTCATTAAGCAAAGCATCCCCAAGCTTAGGACAAGCATTATTTCCAGCAAATAAATCTTCAAACATATCATACTCATCAAACATAGCATCCCCAAGCTTGTGGTTTTGCATATCATCACAATCATTCTTATTAATAGCATGAATGGCACCAATAGTATAGCAAACATTATTATCATATTCTTCCAAGCAAGTGCTAAAAATATTTTCAAGATCATAATTGATATCATTGTCCTCCCAATCATAATCATCACAATAAGCAATAGGCATAACAAAATCATCATTAATATCATCATCCTCCATCAACATATTTGATTCACTTTCATGAGGCACAATGGTGATGGGAGCAACTTTATTTGGGAGAGATACCTTTTTACCTCTATTCTTTCTTCTTTTCTTCTTCTTCACCACACCATGTGTGGGTTTAATTAATTCTTTCAAGCTTCTTCTTGAAGAGATTGATTGGATAGGAAGCTCCTCCCCGTTACCTGATTCATCATAATAAACACTAGGAGGGTATTGGGAAATATTTTCCCTTTCATTAGTACTCTCTTCATATTCTATGTGTTTTCTTGTCTTTAGATAGTTGGCAATATAAGGATTCTCAATGCAATTTACCGTACAAAACATATAAATTTCCTCTAGATCAAAATCAAGAAACATCTCGGGATTTGGAAAAACCTTAGTTATATGTTTCATTTCTTCGTACCCCAAAATAAGACTAAGCTCTTTATAATGCTCAAGGGTAATCAAGTTATCACAATTTTTAGACATGATGATCATGAAAGAATTTGCATTGGAGATTTAAATGACCACATTCATTGTAAAGTTCACAAGGGTGTCAAAAAAATTACATCTTTCAGCACAATCATCTAGCCTCTCTTGCAACCTTTTCATTTCTAAATATTTATGCTTCTTATAAAATCTATCCTCCCTTTTTGGTGTGCAAAGGCACTCCCAATTCACTCCGCAAAAAGTGGCATGCTTATAAGAAACATTTTGTTGGGGAACACAGTAATTTCAAAAAAACTCCTATGCACACACAAGATCGTGGTGATGCATAGCAATGAGAGGGGAGAGTATTGTCTACGTACCCTCGTAGACCGTAAGCGGAAGCGTTATCGCAACGTGGTTGATGTAGTCGTACGTCTTCATGATCGACCGATCTAGCACTGAAGGTACGACACCTCTGTGATCTGCACATGTTCGGCTCGGTGACGTCCCGCGAACCCACGATCCAGTAGAGCTTTGAGGAAGAGCTTCGTTAGCAAGACGGCGTGATGACGGTGATGATGTTGCTACCGGAACAGGGCTTCACCTAAGCACCGCTACGATATTACCGAGGTGGATTATGGTGGATGGGGGCACCGCACACGGCTAAAAGATCAATGATCAACTTGTGTGTCTATGGGGTGCCCCCTCCCCCGTATATAAAGGAGTGGAGGAGGGGAGGGGCCGACCCTCTCTATGGCGCGCCCTAGGGGAGTCCTACTCCCACCGGGAGTAGGATTCCCCCCTTCCATGTAGTAGGAGTAGGAGAGAAGGAAGGGGAGGAGAGGAGAAAGGAAAGGGAGGCGGCCCCCTCCCAATTCGTATTGGGATAGGGGGCGTGCCTCCCACCTTTTCTTTCCCTCTCCTCTTTTCCACTAAGGCCCAATAAGGCCCATATACTCCCCGGGGGGTTCCGGTAACCTCCCAGTACTCCGAAAAATGCCCGAATTCATCCGGAGCCATTCCGATGTCCAAACATAGGCTTCCAATATATCGATCTTTATGTCTCGACCATTTCGAGACTCCTCGTTATGTCTGTGATCAAATCCGGGACTCCGAACTACCTTCGGTACATCAAAACACATAAACTCATAATACCGATCATCATCGAATTTTAAGCGTGTGGACCCTATGGGTTCGAGAACTATGTAGACATGACCGAGACATGTCTCCGGTCAGTAACCAATAGTGGAACCTGGATGCTCATATTGGTTCCTACATATTCTACAAAGATCTTTACCGGTCAAACCGCATAACGATATATGTTGTTCCCTTTGTCATCGGTATGTTACTTGCCCGAGATTCGATCGTCGGTATCTCAATACCTAGTTCAATCTCGTTACCGGAAAGTCTCTTTACTCGTTCCGTAATGCTACATCCCATAACTAACTCATTAGCTACATTGCTTGCAAGGCTTATAGTGATGTACATTACCAAGAGGGCCCAAAGATACCTCTCTGACAATCGGAGTGACAAATCCTAATCTTGATCCATGCCAACTCAACAAACACCATCGGAGACACCTGTAGAGCACCTTTATAATCACCCAGTTACGTTGTGACGTTTGGTAGCACACAAAGTGTTCCTCCGGTACTCGGGAGTTGCATGATCTCATAGTCATAGGAACATGTATAGTTATGGAGAAAGCAATAGCAACAAACTAAACGATCATCGTGCTAAGTTAACGGATGGGTCAAGTCAATCACATCATTCTCTAACGATGTGATCCCGTTAATCAAATGACAACTCATGTCTATGGTTAGGAAACATAACCATCATTGATTCAACGAGCTAGTTAAGTAGAGGCAAACTAGTGACACTCTATTTGTCTATGTATTCACACATGTACAAAGTTTCCGGTTAATACAATTCTAGCATGAATAATAAATATTTATCATGATATAAGGAAATATAAATAACAACTTTATTATTGCCTCTAGGTCATATTTCCTTCAGTCTCCCACTTGCACTAGAGTCAATAATCTAGATTACATTGTAATGATTCTAACACCCATGGAGTCTTGGTGCTGATCATGTTTTGCTCGTGAGAGAGGCTTAGTCAACGGGTCTGCAACATTCATATCTGTATGTATCTTGGGAATCTCTATGTCTCCCTCCTTGACTTGATCGCGGATGGAATTGAAGCGTCTCTTGATGTGCTTGGTTCTCTTGTGAAATATGGATTCCTTTGCCAAGGCAATTGCACCCATATTGTCAAAGAATTTCATTGGACCCGATGCACTAGGTATGACACTAGATCGGATATGAACTCCTTCATCCAGACTCCTTCATTTGCTTCTTCCGAAGGAGCTATGTATTCCGCTTCACACGTAGATCCCGCCACGAAGCTCTGCTTGGAACTACACCAACTGATAGCTCCACCATTTAATTAAAACACGTATCCGGTTTGTGACTTAGAGTCATCCGGATCAGTGTCAAAGCTTGCATCGATGTAACCATTTATGACGAGCTCTTTGTCACCTCCATAAACGAGAAACATATCCTTAGTCCTTTTCAGGTATTTCAGGATGTTCTTGACTGCTGTCCAGTGATCCACTCCTGGATTACTTTGGTACCTCCCTGCTAAACTTATAGCAAGGCACGCATCAGGTCTGGTACACAACATTGCATTGATGATAGAGCCTATGGTTGTAGCATAGGGAACACCTTTCATTTTCTCTCTATCTTCTGTAGTGGTCGGGCATTGAGTCTGACTCAACTTCACACCTTGTAATACAGGCAAGAACCCTTTCTTTGCGTGATCCATTTTGAACTTCTTCAAAACTTTATCAAGGTATGTGCTTTGTGAAAGTCCAATTAAGTGTCTTGATCTATCTCTATAGATCTTGATGCCCAATATATAAGCAGCTTCACCAAGGTCTTTCATTGAAAAATTCTTATTCAAGTATCCTTTTATGCTATTCAGAAATTCAGTATCATTTCTGATCAATAATATGTCATCTACATATAATATCAGAAATGCTACGGAGCTCCCACTCACCTTTTTGTAAATACAGGCTTCTCCAAAAGTCTGTATAAAACCATATGCTTTGATCACACTATCAAAGCATATATTCCAACTCCGAGAGTCTTGCGCCAGTCCATAAATGGATCGCTGGAGCTTGCATACTTTGTTAGCACCTTTTGGATCGACAAAACCTTCTGGTTGCATCATATACAACTCTTCTTTAAGGCATCCATTAAGGAATGCAGTTTTGACATCCATTTGCCAAATTTCATAATCATAAAATGCGGCAATTTCCAACATGATTCAGACGGACTTAAGCATCGCTACGGGTGAGAAGGTCTCATCGTAGTCAACTCCTTGAACTTGTCGAAAACCTTCTGCAGCAAGTCGAGCTTTGTAGATAGTAACATTACCATCAGCGTCAGTCTTCTTCTTGAAGATCCATTTATTCTCTATGGCCTACTGATCATCGGGCAAGTCAACCAAAGTCCACACTTTGTTCTCATACATGTGTCCCATCTCAGATTTCATGGCTTCAAGCCATTTTGCGGAATTTGGGCTCATCATCACTTCCTCATAGTTCGTAGGTTCGTCATGGTCAAGTAACATGACTTCCAGAACAGGATTACTGTACCACTCTGGTGCGGATCTTACTCTGGTTGACCTACGAGGTTCGGTAGTAACTTGATCAGAAGTTTCATGATCATCATCATTAGCTTCCTCACTTACTAGTGTAGGAATCACTAGAACTGATTTCAGTGATGAACTACTTTCTAATAAGGGAGAAGGTACAATTACCTCGTCAAGTTCTACTTTCCCCGCACTCACTTCTTTCGAGAGAAACTCCTTCTCTAGAAAGGATCCATTCTTAGCAACGAATATCTTGCCTTCGGATCTATGATAGAAGGTATACCCAACATTCTCCTTCGGGTATCCTATGAAGACACATTTCTCTGATTTGGGTTCGAGCTTATCAGGTTGAAGCTTTTTCCCATAAGCATCGCAACCCCAAACTTTAAGAAATGACAACTTGGGTTTCTTGCCAAACCACAGTTTATAAGGTGTCGTTGATGACCCACAAGTATAGGGGATCTATCTTAGTCCTTTCGATAAGTAAGAGTGTCGAACCCAACGAGGAGCAGAAGGAAATGATAAGCGGTTTCTAGCAAGATATTCTCTGCAAGTACTGAAATAAGTGGTAACAGATAGTTTTGTGATAGGATAATGTGTAACGAGCAACAAGTAACAAAAGTAAATAAAGTGCAGCAAGGTGGCCCAATCCTTTTTGTAGCAAAGGACAAGCCTGGACAAACTCTTATATAGAGAAAAGCGCTCCTGAGGACACATGGGAATATCGTCAAGCTAGTTTTCGTCACGTTCATATGATTCGCGTTCGGTACTTTGATAATTTGGTATGTGGGTGGACCGGTGCTTGGGTATTGCCCTTACTTGGAGAAGTATCCCACTTATGATTAACCTCTATTGCAAGCATCCGCAACTACAACAAAAGTACTAAGGTAAACCTAACCATAGCATGAAACATATGGATCCAAATCAGCCCCTTACGAAGCAACGCATAAACTAGGGTTTAAGCTTCTGTCACTCTAGCAACCCATCATCTACTTATTACTTCCCAATGCCTTACTCTAGGCCCAAATAATGGTGAAGTGTTATGTAGTCGATGTTCACATAACACCACTAGAGGAGAGACAACATACATCTCATCAAAATATCGAACGAATACCAAATTCACATGACTACTAATAGCAAGACTTCTCCCATCTCCTCAGGAACAAACATAACTACTCACAAAGCATAATCATGTTCATAATGAGAGGGGTATTAATATGCATATAGGATCTGAACATATGATCTTCCAACAAATAAACCAACTAGCATCAACTACAAGGAGTAATTAACACTACTAGCAACCTACTAGTACCAATCCCGGACTTGGAGACAAGAATTGGATACAAGAGATGAACTAGGGTTTTTCGAGGAGATGGTGCTAGTGAAGATGTTGATGGAGATTGCCCTCTCCCGATGAGAGGAGCGTTGGTGATGATGATGGCGATGATTTCCCCCTCCCGGAGGGAAGTTTCCTCGGCAGAACAGCTCCGCCAGAACCCTAGATTGGTTCCGCCAAGGTTCCGCCTCGTGGTGGCGGAGTTTCGTCCGAGAAGATTGCTTATGATTTTTTTCTCATCGAAAGACTTCATATAGCAGAAGATGGCCATCGGAGGGCCACCAAGGGGCCCACGAGGAAGGGGGGCGCGCCCAGGGGGTAGGGCGCGCCCCCCACCCTCGTGGGCAGGGTGTGGCCCCCCTGGTGAACTTCTTGCGCTCAGTATTTTTTATATATTCTAAAAACGTCTTCTGTGAAGTTTCAGGACTTTTGGAGATGTGCAGAATAGGTCTCTAATATTTGCTCCTTTTCCAGCCCAGAATCCCAGCTGCCGGCATTCTCCCTCTTTATGTAAACCTTGTAAAATAAGAGAGAATAGGCATAAGTATTGTGACATAATGTATAATAACAGCCCATAATGCAATAATTATCGATATAAAAGCATGATGCAAGATGGACGTATCAACACCCCCAAGCTTAGACCTCGCTTGTCCTCAAGCGAAAGCCGAAATCGAAAAATATGTCCACATGTTTGGAGATAGAGGTGTCGATAAAAGTAAAATACGGACATGAGGGTATCTTGATCATTCTTAGAACAACACTTTACACACACACACATATATACATACATATATATATATAGCCATATGATCTCTTATGCTAAAGTAACAATTCAATCACAATTTCAAGTATGAATCGTAAACTTCATTGAAAGCTAAAAAACTATACTCTCAGTCATTGGAGCAATTGCAATTTATCATAACATAGGAAAGAGTCAATATATAAGAGCTTTTCAGCAAGTCCACATACTAACTATCATATAGTCTTTCACAATTGCTGACACTCACGCAATACTTATGGGTATGGAGTTTTAATCGGACACAGAGAAAGATAGGGGCTTATAGTTTTGCCTCCCAACGTTTTACCTCAAGGGTAATGTCAACAATAATAGTTCATGAAAACTCACATCTGATTAGCCATATATACCAGGATCTTTCCAACATACTGTGCTTGCCAAAGGAAAAATGTAAAAAGGAAGGGTGAAGATCACCATGACTCTTATGCAAGGTATGAGATAAAAGTAAAATATAGGCCCTTCATAGAGGGAAGCAGAGGTTGCCATGCGCTTTTATAGTTGGATGCACGAAATCTTAATGCGAAAGAACGTCACTTTATATTGCCACTTGTGATATGGACCTTTATTATGCAGTCTGTCGCTTTTATTTCTTCCATATCACACGATCGTATAAAGCTTATTTTCTCCCACACTAATAATTCATACATATTTAGAGAGCAATTTTATTGCTTGCACCGATGACAACTTACTTTGAGGATCTTACTCAATCCATAGGTAGGTATGGTGGACTCTCATGGCAAAACTGGTTTAAGGGTATTTGGAAGCACAAGTAGTATCTCTACTTGGTGCGTTGAATTTGGCTAGCATGAGGGGGAAATGCAAGCTCAACCATGTTGGATTATCCATGACAATATAATTTATCTCAGATGTAAGAAAACATAACCATTATGTTGTCTTCCTTGTCCAACGTCAACTCTTTTAGCATGTCATATTTTAATGAGCGCTCACAATCATAAAAGATGTCCAAGATAGTATATTTATATGTGAATATCTCTCTTTCTTTATTACTTCCTATTAATTGCAATGATGATCAAAACTATGTTTGTCAACTCTCAACAACTTTTATTCATCATACTTTTTCTATGTGAGCTCATTACTCTCCAAAAGATCCATATGATCCCTTTGTTTCCTTTTTATTTATTTCTCTTTTCTTTTATTCACTCAGGATCATGGCAAAATAATCAAGCCCTTGACTCAACACTAATCTTTATTATATATAGCTCACGTGCTCGATTACATAGAAGGATCATAAAGCAAAACTCACAACTAGATCATGCCATAAACTTTATTCTATTAGATCAAGATATTACCAAAAGGATCGAACTAAGAAAAACGGTAAAGATAAAAGTGATGGTGATATGATACCGGGGCACTCCCCCAAGCTTGGCAGTTGCCAAGGGCAGTGCCCATACCAGATACTCAATTCTTCTTTGTTGGTGGAGAAGGTGATGGTTTTGTTGATGGTGTAGGCTTGTCGTCCTTCTTCCAAGGCATAGGCTCACCATCATAGAAGGATGATCGAGTCTCCTGAAACCTCATATCTGCAGCCAAACTCATCCTCTTGAATCTATATTCATACTCACAGTTTTGATTTTGCAGGTCATAGATTTGGGCTTGGAGGTGCTCGATTTTCTCATGAAGCTTGAAGATGGCCTCCCCAATGTCCTTGACGTCCAGCTTGTGGTTGTTGGTGAACTCCGTGATCATAATGTGATTGGAATCGAGTCCATGCTCCATCATCTCCTGACACTTGAAAACATCTTGCTCCAATGCCTCGAGCCTTGCCTCCGTGCTTCCGGTCTTCCTTGGTCCTTCGCATCGCGAATGTGCAACAACCCCTCACGCATCTCAATGGTTTGAGGGTGTTGCAGCACCTCCGTGAGGTAGGGGTTGATGACCTTCTCGAAGAACTGGTCCTTGGGGGCACTTGAAGATGACATGACGTCCTGGATCTATCAAAAAAATAGCTCGAAACACAAACAGAGGATAATTGCGTGATACAGGAGTCAAAACCCCAGGAGATTATATAATGAATTTTTACCGATCAAAATACGTGTCGTGTAAGAAAATGGAGTCCGGAGAGTGCACGAGGTGCCCACGAGGTAGGGGCGCACCTAGTAGGGTAGGGCGCGCCCTCCACCCTCGTGGAGCCCTCGTGTCCTTCCCGGACTGCTTCTTATTTTTCTATTTTTCTAAATATTCCAAAACGGAGAAATATTGCCTTAAAAACTATTTTGGAGTTGGTTTACTTACCGTCCCACATACCTATTCCCTTTCGGAGTCTGGAACATTCCGGAAAGTGTCCCTTATGTATTCCTCTGGGGTTACGGTTTCAATAACATTGGTTTCAACATTTATGGGATTACCTGAGATATAATGTTTGATTCTTTGACTGTTTACCACCTTCGGATTTGTGCCTTCGAAGTTGTTGATTTTTATGGCATCGGAACGATAGACCTCCTCGATAACGTAAGGCCCTCCCATTTAGAGAGAAGATTTCCTGCAAAAAATCTTAAACGAGAGTTGTATAGCAATACATAATCACCTACATTAAACTCACGCTTTTGTATCCTTTTATCATGCCATCTTTTAACTTTTTCTTTAAACAACTTGGCATTTTCGTAGGCTTGGGTTCTCCATTCATCGAGTGAGCTAATATCAAATAACCTCTTCTCACCGGCAAGTTTAAAATCATAATTGAGCTCTTTAATAGCCCAATATGCGTTGTGTTCTAGTTCGAGAGGTAAGTGACATGCTTTTCCATAAACCATTTTGTACGGAGACATACCCATAGGATTTTTATATGCAGTTCTATAGGCCCATAATGCATCATCAAGTTTCTTGGACCAATTCTTTTTAGACCTATTGACAGTCTTTTGCAAAATTAATTTGAGCCCTCTATTACTCAATTCTACTTGACCACTAGACTGTGGGTGATAAGGAGATGCAATTCTATGATTAACATCATACTTAGCAAGCATTTTACGGAAAGCACCATGAACAAAATGTGAACCACCATCAGTCATTAAATATCTAGGGACTCCAAATCTTGGAAAGATAACTTCTTTAAGCATTTTAATAGAAGTGTTATGATCAGCACTACTAGTTGGAATAGCTTCTACCCACTTAGTAACGTAATCAACAGCAACTAAAATATGTGTATAACCATTAGAGGCAGGAAAAGGTCCCATATAGTCAAAGCCCCAAACATCAAATGGTTCAATAAAGAGTGAATAGTTCATAGGCATTTCTTGACGTCTACTAATATTACCAATTCTTTGACATTCATCACAAGATAAGACAAACTTACGGGCATCCTTGAAGAGAGTAGGCCAATAAAAACCAGATTGCAATACCTTATGTGCAGTTCTATCTCCAGCATGGTGTCCTCCATAAGCTTCGGTGTGACACTTGCATAGGATCTATTCCTGTTCATGCTCAGGTACACAATGTCTAGTAATACCATCTACTCCTTCTTTATAAAGATGTGGGTCATCCCAAAAGTAATGCCTCAAATCATAGAAGAACTTTTTCTTTTGCTGGTATGTGAAACTAGGTGGTATGAATTTGGCAACAATGTAATTAGCATAATCAGCATACCATGGAGCAGTATGAGAAGCATTTATGACATTTAATTGCTCATCAGGAAAGCTATCATCAATAGGTAGTGGGTCATCAAGCACATTTTCTAACCTAGACAACTTGTTTGCAACGGGGTTCTCAGCTCCCTTTCTATCAACAATATGTAAGTCAAATTCTTGTAGCAAGAGAACCCATCTAATAAGTCTAGGTTTAGCATCTTTCTTTTCCATAAGATATTTAATAGCAGCATGACCAGTGTGAATAGTTACTTTAGAATCAACAATATAAGGTCTGAACTTATCACAAGCAAATACAACTGCTAAGAATTCTTTTTCAGTAGTAGCATAATTTCTTTGAGCATTGTCTAGGGTTTTACTAGCATATTGAATAACGTTTAATTTCTTATCAACTCTTTGCCCTAGAACAGCACCTACAGCATAATCACTAGCATGACACATAATTTCAAAGGGTCAATTCCAATCAGGTGGCTGAACAATAGGTGGAGAGGTCAATGCTTTCTTAAGTATTTCAAATGCTTTTACACAATCATCATCGAAGACAAATGGTATATCTTTTTGTAATAAATTAGTTAGAGGCCGAGAAATTTTTGAGAAGTCCTTAATGAACCTCCTATAAAATCCGGCGTGACCAAGGAAACTTCTTATACCTTTGATGTCCTTGGGGTATGGCATCTTTTCAATAGCATCAACCTTGGCTTTATCAACTTCAATACCTCTTTCAAAGACTTTATGCCCCAAGACAATACCTTCATTAACCATAAAGTGGCACTTTTCCCAATTCAAGACAATATTACTTTCTTCACATCTCTGCAAAACTCGATCAAGGTTGCTCAAGCAATCATCAAAAGAATATCCATAGACGGAGAAATCATCCATGAAAACCTCACAAATCTTTTCACAAAAGTCAGAGAATATAGCCATCATGCATCTTTGAAAGGTAGCGGGTGCATTACATAAACCAAAAGGCATACGTCTATAAGCAAAAGTACCAAAAGGACAAGTAGAAGTAGTCTTTGATTGATCCTTGGCTGACACAGGTGTTTGGGAGAAACCAGAATAACCATCTAGAAAGCAAAAATGTGTATGTTTGGATAATCTTTCTAGCATTTGATCGATAAAAGGTAAGGGGTAATGATCTTTTTTAGTGGCCTTATTTAATTTGCGGAAATCAATTACCATCCTATAACCTGTAATAATTCTTGAGGAATCAATTCATCTTTATCATTAGGAACGACAGTAATACCTCCCTTCTTAGGGACACAACGGACATGACTTACCCACTGACTATCAGCAACGGGATATATTATACCTGCCTCAAGGAGCTTTAGTATTTCCTTTCTTATCACTTCTTTGATTTTAGGATTCAGCCGTCGTTCATGATCACGAACTGGTTTAACATCTTCTTCCAAATTTATTTTATGTTGACATAGAGTGGGACTAATGCCCTTAAGATCAACAAGAGTATACCCAATAGCAGCACGGTGCTTTTTCAGAGTTTTCAATAATCTCTCTTCCTCATGCTCTGAAAGGTTATCACTAATAATAACAGGATATATCTTTTTCTCATCAAGATAAGCATATTTAAGAGTGTCAGGCAACGGTTTAAGCTCAAACATGGGATCACCCTTGGGTGGAGGAGGATCCCCTAGGATTTCAACAGGCAAATTGTGTTTCAGAATAGGTTCCTCTTTAAAGAATACTTCATTTATTTCCCTTCTTTCATTCATAAACATATCATTTTCATGGTCTAGCAAATATTGTTCTAAAGGATCACTAGGAGGTAAGCAAGGCCAATAATTTCATCCTTACTAGGTAATTCTTCTTCACGGTGTTGTCTACTAAATTTAGAGAAATTAAATTCATGAGACATATCATCTAAACCGATAGTAACAACATCCTTTTTGCAATCTATCTTAGCATTAATAGTGTTTAAGAATGGTCTACCAAATATAATGGGACAAAAGATATCTTGTGGGGAACCAAGAACAAGAAAATCAGTAGGATATTTAGTTTTCCCACACAAGACTTCAACATCTCTAACAATTCCCATTGGTGAAATAGTATCTCTATTGGCAAGTTTAATTATGACATCAATATCTTCTATCTCAGCAGGTGCAATATCATGCATAATTTCTTTGTATAAGGCGTAAGGTATTGCACTAGCACTAGCACCCATATCACATAAGCCATGATAACAATGATCTCCTATTTTAACAGAAATAACAGGCATGCCTACCACAGGTCTGTTTTTATCTTTTGCACAAGGTTTAGCAATTCTAGTAGTCTCATCAAGGAAATGAATACCATGCCCATCAATATTATCAGACAAGAGGTCTTTAACAATAGCAATATCAGGTTCAACTTTAATTTGCTCAGAAGGTGTATAAGTTTTAGTATTGCTTTTACGAACCACAATTGAAGCTTTAGCATGATCTTTTATCCTAACAGGGAAAGGTGGTTTCTCAACATAAGAAGTAGGAACAATAGGATCATTATAAGTTATAGTATTTTCTTCAACTTTAATAGGTGCAACTACTTTTACTTCTATGGGAGGATGATATTTAAACCACTTCTCCTTGGGGAGATCAACATAAGTAGCAAAAGATTCACAGAAAGAAGCTACTATTTCAGAGTCAAGTCCATATTTAGTGCTAAATTTATGGAAAACATCGGTATCCATAAAAGATTTAACACAATCAAACTTAGGTGTCATACCTGACTCCTTACCTTCGTCGAGGTCCCAATCTTCAGAGTTGCGTTTAATTCTTTCCAATAAATCCCATTTGAATTCAATAGTCTTCCTCATAAAAGAGCCAGCACAAGAAGTATCGAGCATGGTGCGATTGTTATCAGAAAGCCGAGCATATAAATATTGAATAATTATCTCTCTTGAGAGCTCATGATTGGGGCATGAATATAACATTGATTTAAGCTTCCCCAAGCTTGAGCGATGCTTTCTCCTTCGCGAGGCCAAAAATTATATGTATAATTGCGATCATGATGAACAAGATGCGTAGGATAAAACTTCTGATGAAATTCCAATTTCAATCGTTTGTAGTTCCATGACCCCGTATTATCACATAGCCTATACCATGTCAATGCATCTTCCTTCAAAGATAAAGGGAAGACCTTCTTCCTAACAACATCTCTGGGTACACCTGCAAGCTTAAATAATCCACAAACTTCATCCACATATATTAGATGCTCATCAGGATGCATTGTTCCGTCTCCTGCAAAAGGATTATCTAGCAGTTTTTCTATCATACCCGAAGGAATTTCAAAGCAGACATTTTCATTTTCAGTAGGTTCAGTAGGTTGAGGAGCAACTCTTTGCTCTACTGGTCGGGGTGAAGATACCCCGAACAAGCCCCTCAGAGGATTACTTTCCATAGTAACAAGTAACAGTAAATTTCAGCACACTATATAAATTTTTCCTTACCAAATTCCACCTACCAAAAGCGCTTCACTCCCCGGCAACGGCGCTAGAAAAGAGTCTTGATGACCCACAAGTATAGGGAATTTATCGTAGTCCTTTCGATAAGTAAGAGTGTCAAACCCAACGAGGAGCAGAAGGAAATGATAAGCGATTTCCAGCAAGGTATTCTCTGCAAGTACTGAAATAAGTGGTAACAGATAGTTTTGTGATAGGATAATTTGTAATGAGAAACAAGTAACAAAAGTAAATAAAGTGCAGCAAGGTGGCCCAATCCTTTTTGTAGCAAAGGACAAGCCTGGACAAACTATTATAGAGAAAAGCGCTCCCGAGGACACATGGGAATATCGTCAAGCTAGTTTTCATCACGTTCATATGATTCGCGTTCGGTACTTTGATAATTTGGTATGTGGGTGGCCCGGTGCTTGGGTACTGCCCTTACTTGGACAAGCATCCCACTTATGATTAACCTCTATTGCAAGCATCCGCAACTACAACAAAAGTATTAAGGTAAACCTAACCATAGCATGAAACATATGGATCCAAATCAGCCCCTTACGAAGCAACGCATAAACTAGGGTTTAAGCTTCTGTCACTCTAGCAACCCATCATCTACTTATTACTTCCCAATGCCTTCCTCTAGGACCAAATAATGGTGAAATGTTATGTAGTCGACGTTCACATAACACCACTAGAGGAGAGACAACATACATCTCATCAAAATATCGAACGAATACCAAATTCACATGACTACTAATAGCAAGACTTCTCCCATGTTCTCAGGAACAAACGTAACTACTCACAAAGCATAATCATGTTCATAATGAGAGGGGTATTAATATGCATATAAGATCTGAACATATGATCTTCCACCAAATAAACCAACTAGCATCAACTACAAGGAGTAATTAACACTACTAGCAACCTACTAGTACCAATCCCGGACTTGGAGACAAGAATTGGATACAAGAGATAAACTAGGGTTTTGAGAGGAGATGGTGCTGGTGAAGATGTTGATGGAGATTGCCCTCTCCTGATGAGAGGAGCGTTGGTGATGACGATGGCGATGATTTCCCCCTCCCGGAGGGAAGTTTCCCCGGCAGAACAGCTCTGCCAGAACCCTAGATTGGTTCTGCCTCGTGGCGGCGGAGTTTCATCCGAGAAGATGACTTATGATTTTTTTCTCATCGAAAGACTTCATATAGCAGAAGATGGCCATTGGAGGGCCACCAGGGGGCCCACAAGGTAGGGAGGCGCCCCCCCACCCTCATGGGCAGGGTGTGGCCCCCCTGGTGAACTTCTTGCGCTCAGTATTTTTTATATATTCTGAAAACGTCTTCCGTGAAGTTTCAGGACTTTTGGAGCGGTGTATAATAGGTCTCTAATATTTGCTCCTTTTCCTGCCCAGAATCCCAGCTGTCGGCATTCTACCTCTTTATGTAGACCTTGTAAAATAAGAGAGAATATGCATAAGTATTGTGACATAATGTATAATAACAGCCCATAATGCAATAAATATCGATATAAAAAGCATGATGCAAAATGGACGTATCAGTTGTCTCGGCGGATTTAGATGGTGCCCTATTTAATGTGAATGCAGCTATCTCTAAAGCATAACCCCAAAATGATAATGGTAAATCAGTGAGAGACATCATAGATCGCACCATATCTAGTGAAGTACGATTACGACGTTTGGACACACCATTACGTTGTGGTGTTCCAGGTGGCGTGAGTTGTGAAACTATTTCGCATTGTTTCAAATGAAGTCCAAACTCATAACTCAAATATTCACCTCCACGATCAGATCGTAGAAACTACATTTCTTGTTACGATGATTTTCCACTTCACTATGAAATTCTTTAAACTTTTCAAATGTTTCAGACTTATGTTTCATTAAGTAGATATACCCATATCTGCTCAAATCATCTGTGAAGGTGAGAAAATAACGATATCCGCCGTGAGCTTCAATGTTCATTGGACCACATACATCAGTATGTACGATTTCCAATAACTTTGTTGCTCGCTCCATTGTTCCGGAGAATGGAGTTTTAGTCATCTTGCCCATGAGGCATGGTTCGCATGTACCAAGTGATTCATAATCAAGTGATTCCAGAAGTCCATCAGAATGGAGTTTCTTCATGCACTTTACACCAATATGACCTAAACGGAAGTGCCACAAATAAGTTGCACTATCATAATCAAATCTGCATCTTTTGGCCTCAATACTATGAACATGTGTATCACTACTATCAAGATTCAGTAAAAATATACCACTCATCAAGGGTGCATAACCATAAAAGATATTACTCATATAAATAGAACAACCATTATTCTCTGATTTGAATGAATAACCGTCTCACATCAAACAAGATCTAGATATAATGTTCATGCTCTACGCTGGCACCAAATAACAATTATTTAAGTCTAAAACTAATCTCGAAGGTAGATGTAGAGGTAGCGTGCCGACGGCGATCACATCGACTTTGGAACCATTTCCCACGCGCATCGTCACCTCGTCCTTAGCCAATCTTCGCTTAATCCGTAGCCCCTATTTCAAGTTGCAAATGTTAGCAACTGAACCAGCATCAAATATCCAGGCACTACTGCGAGCATTAGTAAGGTACACATCTTCACTTTGCCATCCTTCTTCTCCGCCAAATACTTGGGGCAGTTCCGCTTCCAGTGACCAGTTCCTTTGTAGTAGAAGCACTCAGTCTCAGGCTTAGGTCCAGACTTGGGTTTCTTCACTTGAGCAGCAACTGGCTTGTTGTTCTTCTTGAAGTTCCCCTTCTTCCCTTTACCCTTTTTCTTGAAACTGGTGGTCTTGTTGACCATCAACACTTGATGCTCCTTCTTGATTTCTACCTCCGCAGCCTTTAGCACTGGGAAGAGCTCAGGAATCGTCTTATCCATCCCTTGCATATTATAGTTAATCACGAAGCTCTTGTAGCTTGGTGGCAGTGATTGAAGAACTCTGTCAATGACACTATCATCGGGAAGATTACCTTCCAGTTGAGTCAAGTGGTTGTGGTACCCAGACATTCTGAGTATATGTTCACTGACAGAACTATTCTCCTCCATCTTGCAGCTGTAGAACTTATTGGAGACATCATATCTCTCAATCCGGGCATTTGCTTGAAATATTAACTTCAACTCCTGGAACATCTCATATGCTCCATGACGTTCAAAACGTCGTTGAAGTCCCGGTTCTAAGCCGTAAAGTATGGCACACTGAACTATCGAGTAGTCACCAGGTTTGCTCTGCCAGGTGTTCGTAACATCTGGCGTCGCTCCTGGAGTGAGTTTGTCACCTAGAGGTGCTTCCAGGACGTAATTCTTCTATGCAGCAATGAGGATAATCCTCAAGTTACAGACCCAATATGTGTAGTTGCTACCATCATCTTTCAACTTAGCTTTCTCTAGGAACACATTAAAATTCAACGGAACAACAACACGGGCCATCTATCCACAACAACATAGACATGCAAAATACTATCAGGTACTAAGTTCATGATAAATTAAAGTTCAATTAATCAAATTACTTAAGAACTCCCACTCAGATAGACATCTCTCAAATCATCTAAGTGATCATGTGATCCATATCAACTAAACCATGTCCGATCATCACGTGGGATGGAGTAGTTTTCAATGGTGAACATCACTATGTAGATCATATCTACTATATGATTCACGCTCGACCCTTCGGTCTCCAGTATTCCGAGGCCATATCTGCATATGCTAGGCTCGTCTAGTTTAACTCGAGTATTCCGCGTGTGCAAAACTGGCTTGCACCCGTTGTATGTGAACGTAGAGCTTATCACACCCGATCATCATGTGGTGTCTCTGCACGACGAACTGTAGCAACGGTGCATACTCAGGGAGAACACTTATACCTTGAAATTTAGTGGGAGATCATCTTATAATGCTACCGCCGAACTAAGCAAAATAAGATGCATAAAGGATAAACATCACATGCAATCAATATAAGTGATATGATATGGCCATCATCATCTTGTGCCTTTGATGTCCATCTCCAAAGCACCGTCATGATCACCATCATCACTGGCTTGACACCTTGATCTCCATCGAAGCATCATTGTCGTCTCGCCAACTATTGCTTCTACGACTATCGCTACTGCTTAGTGATAAAGTAAAGCAATTACATGGCGATTGCATTTCATACAATAA
This sequence comes from Triticum urartu, assembly GCF_003073215.2. Lineage (NCBI taxonomy): Eukaryota > Viridiplantae > Streptophyta > Magnoliopsida > Poales > Poaceae > Triticum > Triticum urartu. The sequence continues at coordinate 281,427,315 of NC_053022.1, forward strand.
AGCGACAACCATATGGCTCCTGCCAGTTGCCGATAACTGTGTTACAAAACATGATCATCTCATACAATAAAATTTAGCATCATGTCTTGACCATATCACATCACAACATGCCCTGCAAAAACAAGTTAGACGTCCTCTACTTTGTTGTTGCAAGTTTTACATGGCTGCTACGGGCTGAGCAAGAACCGTTCTTACCTACGCATCAAAAACCACAACGCGGTATAGTGATTGCTTTTTGATCTTCAGAAAGAACCATGTTCATTGAATCCGATTCAACTAAAGCTGGAGAAACAGACACCCACTAGCCACCTGTGTGCGAAGCACGTCGGTAGAACCAGTGTCACGTAAGCGTATGCGTAATGTCGTTTGGGCCGCTTCATCCAACAATGCCGCTGAATCAAGAATCAACTAGTGATGGCAAGAAATATGTATATGCCCACGCCCACAACTCCTTCGTGTTCTACTCGTGCATATAACATCTACGCATAGACCTGGCTCGGATGCCACTGTTGGGGAACGCAGTAATTTCAAAAAAATTCCTACGCACACGCAAGATCATGGTGATGCATAGCAACGAGAGGGGAGAGTATTGTCTACGTACCCTCGTAGACCGTAAGCGGAAGTGAGGGAGTCCTGGATTAGGGGGTCTCCGGACAGCCGGACTATATCCTTTGGCCGGACTGTTGGACTATGAAGATACAAGATTGAAGACTTCATCCCGTGTCCGGATGGGACTCTCCTTGGCGTGGAAGGGAAGCTAGGCAATACGGATATGTAGATCACCTCCCTTGTAACCGACCTTGTGTAACCCTAGCCCCCTCTGGTGTCTATATAAACCGGAGGGTTTAGTCTGTAGGACAACATACAATCATACCATAGGCTAGCTTCTAGGGTTTAGCCTCTATGATCTCGTGGTAGATCAACTCTTGTAATACTCGTATCATCAAGAACAATCAAGAAGGACGTAGGGTATTACCTCCATCAAGAGGGCCCGGACCTGGGTAAACATTGTGTCCCCTGCCTCCTGTTACCATCCGCCTTAGACGCACAGTTCGGGACCCTCTACCCGAGATCCGCCGGTTTTGGCGCCGACATTGGTGCTTTCATTGAGAGTTCCACTGTGTCGTCATCATAAGGAAGGATGGCTCGTCTCGTTATCAAGGACAACATCACTTCTGGGGGAGCCCTGGCTGTAGGACAAACTCTCCGACTAGGCGGCTTCGTTATGACCGCCCGCTCGGCCGCTGCGCCGACGATGACTTATCGGGTCATCGAAAATAACCTCCACATCGGCTCGGAATTCATCGAGCAGATGGATCCAATGGAGCTCTACTCTTTGAACGAGCTCTTGGATCGCATCGCCGCTCTGGGAGTCGATACGGACTATGATCGGATCAGGCTTAAACCCGACCAAAGGGAAATTAACTCTCTGCCAGTTACCCATCAGATAGCGTTGGTGGAGGAGCAATGCGGCAATTCTCCCCTATCCTAAGGACGAACTATGTCCAGATTCCCGAGCTCTTCGAGCCGGATACCCGCTCACGGGAGGACATCGCCCTAACCCTAAACCTAGAATCAGGCTGCATACCGAACCTGCGGGGCAACATCCCGGAGCCCGAACTTCCAAGATCGGAAACTCCCCCGCCCCGGGGTCTCGGATTGGGTCAAGGTCTGGACTTAAATCCACCCACCCACCCAGATACAAATGATCTTTCCCACATTAGGTAAGAGCCCCAAGAGACAGTACAACACTATTGGGCTAGATTCCTCCTTGTAATGAACAAGGTCAAGGACTGTCGCGAGGAAGACGCAATTTCGTTCTTTTGCAACAATTGCACGGACAAGGGAATCCTCAACGCCATAAGTCGCCGTGACATAGCACACTTCGCTGACTTGATGGCCATAGTATGAAAGTACTGTGTGATGGAAAGCGCCTGGAAAACCCAAACAAAATTTTGGGATAATCCGGCTCTGACAAAACCCCCAGTCTGAACTAAAAGGGTGCACTCTCATAAGTCGCCCGACTCAATTACAAAGAAGCAAAAGCCCACTACAGGGCGTGGAACCGTATTGGAGGGATGGCTTAATGGGCCCTGCAAAATTCATAGTACATCGGATACCATACCAACACACAGCCTTAGAGCATGTTGGGTACTCTGGCAGGTGGCCAAGAGCGGTGAGGATCTCCTCATCCAAAACACCTCAGAGCACCTTCCCGTGGCTAACAATACAGTATTGACAGTCTTCGAGACCTTCGCCTCAAATAATAGGCGTAAGCGAGCACTCCGCAGCCTTGCCGAAGTCTGCCACGTGGCAGCAATAAATCCATGGAGCGACACGGCTATCACCTTCAATGCCAATGACGAACCTAAATTCCGAACAGCCCAAGCACCAGCCGCCTTGGTCCTCAGTCCAATTGTGTACGGCTTTTGGCTCACTAAAGTGCTCATGGATGGTAGCAGCGGATTAAACCTCATTTATGAGGAGACTCTTCAAAAAATGGAAATAGACAGCAACCGTATTGAGCAAAGCAGCACGACCTTTCGAGGAATCATCCCTAGTCGGGAGGCACGTTGCGCTGGGAAAATCACACTAGATGTGGTATTCGGCACTCCGGAGAATTACAGGTCCGAGGAAATTACTGGTCCAGGACATAATTCTTCTATGCAGCAATGAGGATAATCCTCAGGGCGAGAGGCATTCATGATCTTCCAAGCCATACCCCATTACGGGTACATGAAGCTCAAAATGCCCGGGCCCAATGGAATCATCACTCTAGCTAGTGATCCGGACATAGCACTCCGTGCCGAGAACAAAACAGCCGCACTGGCCCTCGAGGCATTATCCGAAGCCCTTGTGGCGGAGGAGTTAACCGCACCGCACTCCACAGTGGACAGGGATGACGTGATACTAGACAAAAGTTCCAAGTCCACCTCTTTTAAACCAGCGGATGAAATAGTCAAATTCCAAGTCCATCCAACGGACCCCACTAAAACAGCATCCATCGAGGCACAGTTAAACCCCGCCGTAGACACCGCACTATGGGAGTTCCTGCACGAGAATTGGGACATATTCGCCTGGCATCCTTCAGACATGCCAGGAATCCCACGCAGGCTGGCCGAGCATAGCCTTAACATTCTAAAAGGATTCAAGCCGGTCAAGCAGACTCTTCGGCGTTTCTCCGAACCTAAGCGACAAGCCATGGGAGAGGAGCTAGCCAAGTTACTGGAGGCCGGATTCATTAGAGAAATAAAGCATCCGGACTGGCTAGCAAACCTGGTGATGGTACCAAAGAAGGACAAATCCTGGCGCCTATGCGTTGACTTCAAGGACCTTAATAAGGCTTGCCCAAAGGATCCCTTCTCCCTCCCTCGCATAGATCAAATTATCGACGCTACCACAGGACACGACTCATTGTGCTTCCTCGACACATACTCCGGTTACCACCAAATTAAGATGGCAGAGTCCGATCAAGCCGCAATGGCATTTATCACTCCATACGGCCCTTTCTGTTTTAAGACAATGCCCTTCGGGCTCAAAAACGCCGGCGCAACGTATCAGCGCATGATTCAGACATGTCTGGAAAAGCAGATCGGCAAAACAGTGGAGGCATACGTCGACGATGTGGTCGTTAAAACCAGACACGTTGACTCCTTAATAGATGACTTTAGGCTCACGTTCAACAATGTCCAAACATACGACATTAAGCTCAATCCGGAAAAATGCATTTTCGGCGTACCCGCCAGAAAGCTCCTGGGCTTTATCGTCTCCAGCAGAGGAATTGAAGCAAATCCGACTAAGATCCGGGCTCTGTCGTAGTTGACTATCCCAACTGATCTCAAGCAAATCCAGAAGTTAACTGGATGTGTGGCGGCCTTAAGCTGCTTTATCTCCCGATTAGGAGAAAAGGCACTCCCCCTTTATCGCCTTCTTCGGCGCACTGAACACTTCGAGTGGACGGATGCAGCCACGGCCGGATTGGAAGAAATAAAAGCCATCCTGGCCACCAACCCAATCTTAGCCGCGCCAAATGTCGGCGAACCAATGCTGTTATATATAGCGGCAACTCACCAAGTTGTAAGCACAGTGCTCATCGTCGAACGAGAGATGGACGGACATAAATTCCCACTTCAAAAGCCGGTATATTATGTATCCACTGTCCTCACTCCATGCAAATCACGGTACCCACATTATCAAAAGATAGCATACGCGGTATTCATGGCATCCCGGAAATTACGACACTACTTTCAAGAGTGTTCAATTATGGTGGCCTCCGAAGTACCACTCAACAACATAATAAACAACTGCGATGCCACGGGCCGGATTGCCAAATGGGCTATCGAGCTCCTCCCGTTCGACATAACATATAGGCCACGGGAGCCATTAAGTCACAAGTACTGGCCGATTTCGTCGCCGAATGGACAGAAGCTGAACTCCCTAAAGAGTACGGCGCGTACTCCAATTGAATCATGCACTTCGACGGCTCTAAAATGCTTGCTGGTCTAGAGGCTGGCGTCGTCCTGACGTCCCCCACCAGAGATACAGTGCAATACGTAGTCCAAATACTATACACAGACTCCAATAACGGAGCCGAATATGAAGCCCTATTACACGGTCTCCGGATGGCAGTTTTCATGGGCATTCAACGCCTGGAAGTGCGTGGGGACTCAAACCTTGCAATATCTCATATAAATGGAGACTTCAATGCCAAGGATCCGAAAATGGCGGCATATCGCAACGCTGTCCTCAAAATGTCAGCTCGGTTCGAGGGGCTTGAATTCCACCATGTGGCTCAGGAAAATAATCAGGCGGCGGATATCCTCGCCTGTATCGGCGCTAAACGCGACCCTGTCCCACCCAACATCTTCCTGGAAAAACTGTTTAAGCCATCTGTGGTATGGGAGGGGGACACCAGTAACAATAATCCGGACCCGGCCATAACATCAGATACCAAACACTCTGACACAATCGGAGGCTCTGCCATCGAAATAAGACCTTCATCCCACGTGATAATGGTCGTCATCGCCCCGTGGATAGAACCATTCCTGGCCTACCTAACCAGGCAGGAACTACCCGAGGACCAAAATGAGGCACGCTGCATAGTGCGGCGATCTAAAGCCTACAAGGTCCACGAGGGAGAGCTTTATAAGAAAAGCACTACCTGAGTCCTTCTAAGGTGCATCTCCGAAGAGGAAGGGCGGAAGCTTTTGGCAGAAATCCATGCTGGACTCGGCGGCCATCACGCCGCAGCCCGGGCCCTTGTAAGCAAGGCCTTCCGTACAGGTTTCTATTGGCTGACGGCCCGAGCAGATGCACATCATCTAGTCCAACATTGCGTCGGTTGCCAGCTTCTTGCAAACCAAAGCCATATGCCGCCTACCGCTCACCAAACAATCCCTATTACTTGGCCCTTTGCGGTCTGGGGGCTGGATATGGTCGGACCCCTTAAAGGGGGAACCCATAAGAAAAAATACTTACTGGTCATGGTGGATAAATTCACCAAATGGATAGAAGCCAAACCTGTCAAAACGGCTGAATCCGGACCGGTGATAGACTTCATATCCGGGGTCCTACACTATTATGACATCCCCATAGCATCATCACTGACAACGGCATGAACTTTACAGCCGACAAGGTGAAACTTTGGTGCGGCAACATGGGCATCAAGCTCGATTATGCTTCTGTCAATCACCCGCAAACTAACGGTCAAGTCAAGCGAGAAAATGGTCTTATCATGAACGGCATCAAACCCAGATTAGTGCGGTCCTTAAAGGAATCAAACACGCACTGGGTAGAGGAGCTCGACTCCATACTATGGGGGCTGCGAACCACGCCGAATCGCACTACCAGATACACACCGTTTTTTATGGTGTACGGCGCAGAGGCAGTTCTGCCTTGCGACATAATTCATGACTCACCTCGAGTGCGCATGTATGAAGAAAAAGAGGCCAAGCTCGATCGGCAGGACAGTTTGGACGCCCTAGAGGAGGAGCGCGACGTGGCAAAAGCCCGTTCCGCATTCTATCAGCAACAAGCTCACAGATATCAAAGCAGACAAGTACGGGCCAAAACCTATAACGTTGGCGAACTAGTTCTACGCCTGCCGGAGAAGAAAAAGAACAAGCTCAAGCCCAAATGGGAAGGTCCCTTCATTATTGACCAGGTTCTGATCGGTGGAGCGTACCGTCTGCGGGATGCATCGGACAATTGACTCGAGCCAAACCCATGGAACGCAGACAGACTCCAAAGATTCTACGCCTAGCGCCGGACTCTATGTTCGTCTCCTTCCTCCATCAATTTTTTGCATATCTGTCTTTTCTCTCTTTCTCTCTTTTTATTCTCCTCAAGGCCCTAAAAGGCTAAAATTGTGTCTTGGTTACACAATCCTGGCGCGCTAACCACGCTCATTATACCCGGGGGCTTCTTATACAGAAGCTTAATCTAACTATTTTTCTGGGCTTTATGTCCCACACATGTGTTATTCTTACGCATGTACCTTTTTTCGCCATTATATGCATCGATATGACTTATGTTTTGGCCAAGCTGGGTTGCCTGGCTCTTGTATTTATGCCCTACATTCCTGTTAATTCGGATAGGGCATAAGGGGAGCACCTCTGCGATTGTTACTGTCAGGTCAGCCGGATGTGTACCTCAGACTGGGTGAAGCCGAAAGCTAGCGTTCTTAAGAGAATATTCGGCCGGTGAATAAAAGATGACTTTTACTTAACTTGACACATGCCCCCAGATGTTTATAGCATGCGTCTCTTTTCGCAGTTCGGACATGCACATTAGGGCATGCGTACCCAGGGAAAGGAACCCTTAACGGAACTATTCTCCCTGGAAGATGTTTCTTACTACCCATGTAATATAACATAGCTAGTTGGGTACTTCTCTGTTCAAGCACTTATGACCCCTACGCCTGCTTTCCATGCATACCCCGGTTTTTGCATAACTGAGCGGGTATTCGGATACACTCCGGACTATCGGTTTCAGAGCTCGAAGCGAAAAGGTCCGCCATGACAAATGATTTACAATTCGGCTAGGGACATTATATATGTCACTTGAAGTACACAGTCACTAAGACTGATTAAATTCTTCTTATATACCATCCAACAGGCTGTCTAGCCTACAATCCTGTTGGGAATACTTTGCGGCTAATTCTACTTGGTCATACACTAAACTAATGGGGATCTCTTTCCCATTGGGCCCCACAGGTCCGACCTCGGCCATGTGGTTTGGGTCAGCTTTGGTATATCGCGTCTTCACCATACCCTTGCACCTTGTCGGCAGGCTGATATCTTCCATAATCGGAAGCGCCGCCGCGCTCCCTTGAGCTTCTCCATAAGCTCCCCCATGCCTCCTGGCGGGGACATGGATGGCCACAAGGCTTGGGCAATACCCTGCATCACCTGCCGAACTTGCTCGTGCAGTTGTGAGAGCTCTGGTAGAAGATCACCCGCAGACCCGGGCATCTCCTCCACGGGACGACCCGTCAGCATACCTGCAGACATAACTCTGTTAGCCGGCTTCTTCTCCGAACTCCTTCAAAAGTTTGTTCAAGCACTTACTAAAAATGCCGCGTTGAAGCAGCTTATTCTCCTTCACGGAGTCCGCAGGCTGGGCTCGGACGTCTTTCAGTTCCACGTCCAGCCGGATATTGGCGTCCGGGAGATTATTTTTCTCCTGCCTAACCCGTGTAAGCACGCACTCACCGGCACTTAGATGTCAATTAGCACATTGCGCATCCTCCGGCACGGCCTCCGGATTCACTCCGGGGTCATCTGCAACGTCTACTGTTATATTTGCATGCATGCCGCATACTATCCGGTACCTGTAATTCTTTGCAATAGAAGCAGGTGTTACCAGAGGGGGCCTTCTTGGACTCCTTCAGCGCGGCCACCGCGGCCTGTAGCTGGGCTTTGCACTCTCCCAGTTCTTGAGACAATTGGGTATTCTTCTCTGTAAGAACCTGCACAAATAATGATCCTTAAATCAGTTGTGTCAACTGTTTCAAGTCTCAGGGGCTACTGATATAGATAATCGTCGGATTTTCCTACCCGTATATCCTTTACATACTGGTCCGTGGCTCTGGCAAGACCATTCTAAGAAGCACGGATGTATGCGTCTCCTGAGTTGAAGGCATCGAACGCCTCTTGGGAGAAACAAGCGTCACGGAGTATGGCACGGTGACGCATGTGATTCATGGCGCTCTCCACTTCGGAATTTGTAGCGGATAGTCTGTCTGCATCCTCTGTAGGAGGAGCATCCGGCGTCCGCCCCGTGTTAGCTTCCGCCTCTATGTCCGGCCCTGGAGTCCGACTGGTGGAAGCGTGATCGGCAGCCTCTCCGGATATAGTCCGGCGAGCATTTTTTCTACTAGGAAACGTGGACGTCACTATATTTTAAGAAAGACGACAACCACGGAGCGAGGTTTTGTGTCATACCTCTGCGCCGGCGTCTCCGTCCTGTCCGCCTTCCTTTTTGGCCTACCCAGCTTCGGTGCCCCTTGTTGGCGAGTCACTGCGGGTTCAGCACGGCATCCCGAAGGCCTTCCCAGTAAAACACCATATGTGTATGGTAGGTGAAGTGCATAAAAGGGAATCCTTCTTGGAAGTTGGGACTCCGGTTTTTTCTTACATGCGATGCAGGGAGTAGTCCAGGATAGTCGGCCATTATGGCCACCATGGCATCATGGCAGCTCAATTGATAGAATTTCCTGTCTATCAGCTCCACAAATATGTCCGGATCCTCTTCGAGTCCGGGATCGAGGGTCCGGTCAGGCTCCTCCGGTTGTGGAGGTGGGCTGTTGACCTCCCTTAATGCATTTTGCAGTTCCTGCCATGAAACGGCAAGGTGAGTATTTATGATGAAGAATGCGGGAAGGTTGGGAGTAAAGAGTGACAGCTCACCCAGCTTGGAGGGTTGTACATGGAGAATCCACCCCGTGGCTTAATACGGATGAACTCCTCTTCCTCTCCCTTGAACAACTCGGACAGAATTTTTGCTAGAGCAGCAGTAGAGTCCGGTCCCTTACGTCCGCAGCAGGTGGCATCATCTTCCCCGTTAAAACACCACAAGGGGTGCCCTCGATATTGAAGCAGCTGCACCCCCCGCATTATGCATATTGACATAACCTCGATTATTGTCAATCCTGATTGAGCCAGCACTTTAATCCGGTCCATCAGGTAAAGGACTTCTCCGTTGTCTTCCTCCTGGGGGGCTCCGTGGGTGCCAACTTCGGCGTTTCTTCAGAGGAGCATTGTTGAACTCGGGAAGACCCCTCCGAACAGGGTCTGGAAGGGGGACGTCCTCCATGTAAAACCACTCTGAAGGCCAGTCTTTGGACGTCTTCTTCGGGGTACCGGACAGGTATCCGGTCTCGGCGATGCACCATATTTCGGCTCCGCCCACTTGATAAAGTGCCCCCTCCTGTGTACGGGGCACAAGGCAGAATAGCTTCTTCCACAGCTCAAAATGAGCCTCGTAGCCCAGAAACAGCTCACAAAGGGCAACATAACCGGCGATGTGTAATATGGAAGCAGGGGTGAAATTATGCAACTGGAGGCCGTAAAACTCCAGGAGCCCGCGGAGGAACGGATGGATTGGAAATCCAAGTCCCCTTAGTAAGTAAGGGACAAGGCATACCCGATCCCCCTTGGAGGGATTAGGGAAGATCTCCGCTTGCTCCCCGCCATTATAGGTGGCGAGCCCGGCTCGGACGGGGACCAGATACGCTGGAGGGAGAAATCCCTGGGTCTGCAACTCTACTAATTGGCTGTGCGGGACAGAACACTTCTCCCAATCACCGGGCTTAGGGCTACGGGAGCGGGAGCAGGAGCTGCGATGGCCGGCCATGATGGAATGGATTTTTCCGAGCGTGCTCAGATGGATACTCGCCATGGGAGGATGGTGTGGATCGGATCTAAGAATCCCCATCCCTTTAATAGACAATTTATTTACATGGCTAGGGGCGAATGTAAAAACGCCCTGGCGCCTCGCATTCGCTCGACACGTGGAAGATAGCCCTTACTGGGCGCAGAAGCCAAGAAGTGCAACATTTATGGGGAGCCGGACAATACTCAGCAGATATTCAGAATTTGGAGAAGAACCTGCCTTGCAATGCCGAAAACAATCTGTGTGCTGGACTCATCGTCATTGAAGCCTGGTTCGGGGGCTACTGAGGGAGTCCTGGATTAGGGGGTCTCTGGACAGCCGGACTATATCCTTTGGCCGGACTGTTGGACTATGAAGATACAAGATTGAAGACTTCGTCCCGTGTCCGGATGGGACACTCCTTGGCATGGAAGGCAAGCTAGGCAATACGGATATGTAGATCTCCTCCCTTATAACCGACCTTATGTAACCCTATCCCCCTCCAGTGTCTATATAAACCAGAGGGTTTAGAACAGAGGACAACATACAATCATACCATAGGCTAGCTTCTAGGGTTTAGCCTCTACGATCTCGTGGTAGATCAACTCTTGTAATACTCGTATCATCAAGAACAATCAAGCAGGACGTAGGGTATTACCTCCATCAAGAGGGCCCGAACCTGGGTAAACATCGTGTCCCCTGCCTCCTGTTACCAGCCGCCTTAGATGCACAGTTCGGGACCCCCTACCCGAGATCTGCCGGTTTTGACACCGACAGGAAGCGTTATGACAATGCGGTTGATGTAGTCGTACGTCTTCATGATTGACCGATCTAGCACCGAAGATACGACACCTCCATGATCTGCACATGTTTGTCTCAGTGACGTCCCGCGAACTCATGATCTAGTAGAGCTTTGAGGGAGAGCTTCGTCAGCACGACGACTTGATGACAGTGATGATGTTGCTACCAGAACAGGTCTTCACCTAAGCACCGCTACGATATTACCGAGGTGGATTATCGTGCAGGGGGGCACCGCACACGGCTAAAAGATCAATGATCACCTTGTGTGTCTATGGGGTGCCCCCTCCCCCGTATATAAAGGAGTGGAGGAGGGGAGGTGTAACACCCCGGATGTAACTTTCCCAATTTGTACCCCAACTCTTGCCATCTCCGGCGTTAAGTTATATTTATTTCCTCGGGTTCGGGTTTTGTCTCTGTGTGTTGTTGTCGTTGTCATGCATCTCATATCATGTCATCATGTGCATTGCATCTGCATACATGTTCATCTCAGGGAGTACATCATTTCATTCCATTGCATCATTTTCATTTGAGCTCATCTTGATGCCCGAAATGCTGTTAGAAGAGGGCTACTTGAATTAATTGTCAGATATGCTACTCCATTTAGGTTTTTGTCATTTTTGCCACGATTAATGTGTGCATGTTATGCCCATGAGTTCTGCATATGTTTTGTTAAGGGTTTTGTCATCTTTCCAGAGGTGCAACCCATGTATTTTTGTGATGTGTGTGGTGACTTGTGCAAGCTTGCAAAGTGGTGCACTTGCTAATTCTGTTTTCAGGGACTTAGTAATTTCACTAAGTCCTGCAGCTGTTTATCTCATGATGCCATAGGTTCATGTTGTTTCCTAGTGATCCGTGCCTCTTTTGAGGATGATCAGTAAGGATGTTTTGTTAATATTGCAGTGCTCTATCCATCCATGTCTTTGTTTGCATTTATGGAGCACCCTAGCTTGAGTCAATCGAGCTCTACTTTTGCTACTTTGTGAATCTGGGCAGATTGTCAACTTGTTTGCAATTTTGCCGATGATGTTGTAGTTGATCCATGTATGCTATGCTATTTTTCTTGCCATGTCTAGCTTGCATTTTGTGCCTTATTGATGGGTCTATGATTGTCTTTCCATGACTTGCACCGTAGTGAGTGCATCGAGCTCGTAAACATGACTACTTGAGTTATATTTCAGCCTATATCAGTTTTTCACTAAGTCTGAAAACTGATTATGTTTTTGCTATGTTCACATGCTTGCAATTGTATTTTCTGATCCCTTTTGGCTCAAGGCCACTAAGGGACTTTTGTTAAGCTCTTTGAGTAGCTCCATGCCATGCTTTGCTTTGCCATGTTCAGGTCCTGTAGCATGTAGTTTTGTTGCTCCGAAGAGTGCTACCTGATCTGAAATTTCAGGCTTGTGTTAATTTCACTAAGTCTGAGATCTGTTTGTCATATGCATTTTTGCCATGCTTGTTCGAACCTGTTAATGGATGAATTGACCGTAGCTCAGTGCTAGACTTTTGTTAAGCATCTTGAATGCATCCCTGCCATGTATTTTTATGCCATGTTTGAGTGCTGTAGCATGTCCATTCCATTGCATTTAGATGGCTACGTGCTGTAAATCGCAGACCGGTGCCATATTTAAATCGCTTGCCATTTCCAAACCGTAACTCCGATTCCGGTGTTCTTTATATCGTTTTCAAGCTGTTTCATCCCATCTTTCCAGTGGCACACTTGGATTTCCATGTTGAGGCTAGGTTCATGCTTTTCCTGTCATATCTTGCATTTTGCATCCCGCATCGCATTCCGCATAGCATATCATCATTGTATCATATTGCTTGGTCTTGCATGTGGTTGATTGTATCCTTGTTGCTTGTTTGTCTTGTTTGGGTAGAGCCGGGAGACGAGTTTGCTAACGAGGATCCTGTTGAGTTTTCTTTTGAGGATCCAGTCAACTCTGACAACTGTGCAGGCAAGATGATCATACCCTCGAAATCACTACTATCTTTGCTATGCTAGTTTGCTCGCTCTTTTGCTATGCCAATGCTCGATGCCTACCACTTGCTTTCAAGCCTCCCAAATTTCCATGTCAAACCTCTAACCCACCATGTCCTAGCAAACCGTTGATTGGCTATGTTACCGCTTTGCTCAGCCCCTCTTATAGCGTTGCTAGTTGCAGGTGAAGATTGGAGGCCGTTCCTTGTTGGAACATTTATTTACTTGTTGGGATATCATTATATTGCCATGTTATCTTAATGCATCTATATACTTGGTAAAGGGTGGAAGGCTCGGCCTCTCACCTAGTGTTTTGTTCCACTCTTGCCGCCCTAGTTTCCGTCATATCGGTGTTATGTTCCCGGATTTTGCGTTCCTTACGCGGTTGGGTTATAATGGGAACCCCTTAATATTTCGCCTTGATTAAAGCTTTTCCAGCAATGCCCAACATTGGTTTTACCATTCGCCACCTAGCCTTTTCTTTCCCTTGGGTTCTGCAGACTCAAGGGTCATCTTATTTTAAACCCCCCGGGCCAGTGCTCCTCTGAGTGTTGGTCCACCTGTCAGCTGCCGGTGGCCACCAGGGGCAACTCTGGGCTGGCCTACCCGTACCTAAGACAATCTGAGTGTGCCCTGAGAAAGAGATATGTGCAGCTCCTATCGGATTTGTCGGCACATTCGGGCGGTGTTGCTGGTCTTGTTTTAACCTGTCGAAGTGTCTTGAATTACCGAGATACCGAGTCTGATCGGAACGTCTTGGGAGGAGGTCTATTCCTTCGTTGACCGTGAGAGCTTGTCATGGGCTAAGTTGGGACTCCCCTGCAGGGATTTGAACTTTCGAAAGCCGTGCCCGCGGTTATGGGCAGATGGAATTTGTTAATGTCCGGTTGTAGATAACTTGAACCTTAACTTAATTAAAATGAATCAACTGAGTGTGTTACCGTGATGGCATCTTCTCGGCGGAGTCCGGGAAGTGGACACGGTGTTGGAGTAATGTTTGTGCAGGTTGTTCTCTAGTTTCTCGCTCGTGCTTTGCCTCCTCTTCTCTCTCTCTTTTGTGAATAAGTTAGCCACCATATTTGCTAGTCGCTTGCTGCAGCTCCACATATATATTTACCCTGCCTTACCTATAAGCTTAAATAGTCTTGATCACGAGGGTGCGAGATTGCTGAGTCCCTGTGGCTCATAGATCACTATTACACCAGATGCAGGGCCTGATGTTTCCGCTCCAGCAGACGCGTATGAGCTCAAGTGGGAGTTCGACGAAGACTCTCAACGTTACTATGTTTCCTTCCCCGATGATCAGTAGTGGTGCCCAGTTGGGGGTGAACGGGACCGTTGTCGCTTGTTGGGTTATCTTTTATTTTGGCGCCGTAGTCGGGCCATGAGTGTTTGGATGATGTAATGTTATTTATGTACTTGATTGACGTGGCGAGTGTAAGCCAACTATGTTATCTCCCCTTTATTATTCATATTACATGGGATGTTGTGAAGATTGCCTAACTTGCGACATATGCCTTCAATGCGATTATGCCTCTAAGTCGTGCCTCGACACGTGGGAGATATAGTCGCATCGAGGGTGTTACAAGTTGGTAATCAGAGCCTTCCCCGAGCTTAGGAGCCCCATTGCTTGATCGTTTTTAGCGGCCGAGTTGTGTCTAGAAAAATGTTTTGAGTCTTTTAGGAATTATATATCGGAGAGATTAGGAATTCTTTTTACTTCCCAGTCTCCTCATCGCTCTGGTAAGACATCCTAACGTAGAATTTTGACTCTTCTCTTCTCAAATTTCACTAAGAAAAATAAGGATCACGCGGGTATCTTGGAATCGTTCCGATGGTTTTATGATGAGAACATTGTCTTGGTGCCTCCTGTCAGGGGTTTAGTGGAAGTGTCCCGGGGAGTTGAGCTCTGAGATGTTGTCATCATAATTTTATCGTTGCAGTTCTGGAATACCTGAGTTTAGTATGCCGACATCGAAAATCTCTTTTATGCAGTTCGTTGGTGAGATAACCTCGATGCCACCCAGTACTGGGGCGGGAGTTCGGGAGTATCGCCATAACTTTTATAACGGATGCTTTTCGAAGGTTGAGGTAGATGGTTTCCGAAGGTTTCTTGGTTATGTGTTGAAGGATGGATACAGCTGGATGTAGGATTTGCTAGTTTGGGTGAGATATTATGCTTCCCCTGTATCCCCAACACCTGATTGCATAACCGGAAAGGTTCGGGAGTTTCATAGGTGGGAATTCTAGTAGCTCTAGTTCTTCTTCCACGGATATTGGTTTGAGATTGGGATTTCTTACCGATTATTCGTTCTTGATCCGTACCTTGTTGATTTATTTCTCTACCTTAATTCTAAGTGGCTTCTCAATTTATGGATGTGTGACCATTTCAAGAGGAATGCATTCGTTCATTTTGTTCGGATGTGAAGACTATATGTTGCAATTTTCATTCCATTGGATTCAGCTTCAATATTTATCTGTCAATGTGCTAATGGATGTCAACCTCTTGAGGATGGCTCCTCCAACGCGCACGACTCTGAATCCTGATCCACCACCACCTCCACCTCCTCCGGAGGCATGGCAAGCTGTGATGGCCGCAACCAATGCAAACACACAGTTGATCATGCAAATTCTTCAAGAGCGCAATCAAGGCAACCAAGGGAATCAAGGTAGCAATCAGAATCACTTTGCTTCACTCAACCAGTTCCTTGCTAACGGGCCAAAGACTTTCAGCAATTGTGTTGAGGCAACCGATGCTGACGATTGGCTTGTGGATCTGTGCAAGCATTTCGAGTGCAGCAACGTCAGTCCTGAGGACTTTGTCAAGTTCGCTTCCTTCCAACTCAAAGATCAAGCTGCAGAATGGTTCCAGCAGTACAAGGACTCCAGAGGTGGACGTGTTATCACTTGGGATGATTTCCGTCGAGATTTCCGAGCTCATCATATTCCTCAGAGCGTGGTTGAAAGCAAGCGTGAGGAATTCCGCAATCTGAAGCAAGGCTCTTTGTCTGTCTATGACTACAACAAGTTGTTCCAGAAGCTCGCCCGCTTTGCCAAGCAGGACGTGCCTGATGAGAATAGCATGATATATCAGTTCAGGGGTGGTCTCAGAGAAGAAATTCAGCTAGCTCTTGTCCTCTTTGAGCCCTTGAGATACGATGAGTTCTACAACATGGCACTGAAGAAAGAGGCTGCTCAGTTGAGGTGTGATGCTTCCAAGAAGCGAGTCAGAGATGTTACTCCTTCTTCCTCTACTCAAGTGGCCAAGCAGCAGAAGTTTTGGCTTCCTCCTCCTCCGTTTCGTCAGCCGTATCAGCAGAAGAGCAAAGGTGGCAGTGGATCTTCCCACCCACCCAACCCTGGCTTTCAGAACAAGACTTCGTCTCAAGCTCCAAGATCGAGTGCTCCGTATCACCGTCCGCTTTCAGAGGTCACGTGCAACAAGTGCCAACAGAAGGGTAACTATGCCAACAAGTGTTTCAACCAGAGGCGTCTTCCTCCTCCTCCTCCTGTCAGATCGGCAAGTACAGCTGTGGTCAAGCATAACCCCAAGCACGCCAACGTCAATTTGATGAATGCAGCTCAGGCAGAGGACTCGTCAGATGTGATCATGGGTAACCTTCCTGTTAATGATGTTCCTGCAAAAGTTCTTTTTGACACGGGTGCATCGCATTGTTTCATCTCGAGACCGTTTTCATCTAAGCATGGTTTGCCTTTGCAAATTTTGCCTAGTCCATTAGCAGTTGTCTCTCCCGGTAAGCGCATGCATGCTAACTCCATTGCTCCGGATGTTACTATCACCTTGGGAGACTACAAGTTTCTATCTTCTCCTACGGTTCTTGGTGACTCGGATATTGATCTTATTCTCGGAATGGATTGGCTTTCTAAGCACAAGGCTCATCTTGATTGTGCAGCCAGGCAGATTCATTTGACTCATTCGTCTGAGGATGTAATTGTCTTTGCCGCTCGGGATAATACCATCCGTCTGTTTTCTCTCAATGAGAAGGGTGAATTGGACGCTATCTCGCAAATTCCAGTTGTTTGCGAATATCAATATGTCTTTCCAGAAGATCTTCCAGGAATGCCTCCGCACCGGCCAGTTGAATTCGTTATTGATCTTGAGCCCGGCACGGAACCTGTGTGCAAACGTCCTTACAAGCTCGGACCTGAAGAGTTGAAGGAGCTGAAGAAGCAACTCGATATTCCAGAGAAAATGGGTCTCATCCGGCCTAGTTCTTCTCCGTGGGGTTGTGGTGTTCTTTTTGTGAAGAAGAAGGATGGAACGGACCGACTTTGTGTTGACTACCGTCCAGTGAACAAGAAGAATATCAAGAACAAATACCCACTTCCCAACATCAATGAGCTGTTCGAACAACTCAAAGGTGCTCGAGTATTCTCCAAGCTTGATCTCCGTATGGGTTATCATCAGATTCGAATCCGTGAGCAAGATATTCCTAAGACGGCTTTCAGGACAAGTTTTGGTTCATATGAATACACTGTCATGTCTTTTGGCCTCGTCAACGCTCCTCCGACGTTCTCTCGCATGATGAACTTCATCTTCAACGCCTACACCAATGACTTCGTTTTGGTCTATCTCGACGACATTCTGGTTTTCTCGAAGAATAAGGAAGATCATGCCAAGCACTTGCGTTTGGTACTCGATAAGCTCAGAGAACATCAGTTCTACGCCAAGTTCTCCAAGTGTGAATTTTGGCTCGATGAGGTTCTTTATCTTGGTCATATCATCTCTGCCAAGGGCATCGCCGTGAATCCTGAGGTGGTGTCTGCAATTGTGAATTGGGAACCTCCTCAGAACGTGAAGCAACTCCGTAGCTTCCTTGGTCTCGCAAGCTATTGTCGAAGATTCGTTGAAAACTTTTCTAAGATCGCAAAGCCTCTCTCAAATCTTCTTCAGAAGCACGTCAAGTACGTTTGGGCTCCGGAGTGTGATATTGCTTTCAACACTTTGAAAGAGAAATTGATCACTGCTCCAGTTCTGACTCCGCCTGATGAATCCAAGCCGTACGAGGTCTTTTGTGATGCCTCTCTCCAAGGTCTTGGCGCAGTATTGATGCAAGAGAAGATAGTTGTTGCTTATACCTCTCGCCAGTTGAAGCCGAATGAGAAGAACTACCCCACTCATGATCTCGAGTTGGCGGCAGTTGTGCATGCTCTTTTGACTTGGAGACATCTTCTATTGGGAAGAAAAGTGGACATTTTCACTGATCACAAGAGTCTCAAGTACATCTTCACTCAGCCTAATCTCAACCTCAGGCAAACTCGATGGGTCGAAATGATTCAAGAGTATAATCCGAGTATTGAGTATACTCCAGGAAAGGCCAATGTGATTGCTGACGCATTGAGCAGGAAAGCTTACTGCAACAGTCTGATTCTCAAGCCTTATCAACCCGAGCTTTGTGAAGCTTTCCGCAAACTTAATCTGCAAGTTGTTCCTCAAGGTTTCCTCGCCAACCTTCAAGTCTCTCCTACCTTGGAAGACCAGATTCGCCATGCCCGGCTTCTTGATGCTATGGTGAAAAAGGTGAAGATTGGGATTGCCAAGAGCCAGTCCAAGTACAAGTGCTACCGCCTTGATGACAAGGACACTCTCTTCTTCGAGGATCGTATTGTTGTACCCAAAGGTGACCTCCGTAAAGTGATCATGAACGAGGCTCACAATTCTCTCCTTTCCATCCACCCTAGGAGCACGAAGATGTATCAGGACCTCAAGCAAGCTTATTGGTGGACTCGAATGAAGCGCGAGATCGCTCAATTCATGAATGAATGTGATGTCTGCAGAAGAGTGAAGGCAGAACACCAAAGGCCAGCAAATCTCCTCCAACCTCTTGCCATTCCAGAATGGAAGTTTGACCAAATTGAAATGGACTTCGTGACTGGGTTCCCAAAGTCCAAGCGTGGCAATGATGCTATATTCGTTGTCATCGACAAACTCACCAAAGTGGCTCACTTTCTGCCTATCAAAGAGTCGATCACTGCAGCTCAATTGGCGGAACTCTATACCTCTCGTATTGTCTCTCTGCACGGTATTCCTCAAGTGATCTCTTCAGACCGTGGCAGCATCTTTACATCCAAGTTTTGGGATTCTTTTCAGAAGGCCATGGGCACCAACATCCGCTTCAGCACAGCTTTCCATCCTCAAACTAGCGGTCAAGTCGAGCGTGTCAACCAGATTCTGGAAGATATGCTCAGGGCTTGTGTGATCTCCTTCGGCATGAAGTGGGAGGATTGTCTTCCTTATGCTGAATTCTCCTACAACAACAGTTTTCAAGCAAGTTCGGGCAAGGCCCCATTTGAAATTCTGTATGGCAGGAAGTGCCGTACCCCTCTCAACTGGTCTGAAACGGGTGAACGTCAGCTTTTGGGTAATGACTTAATCACAGAGGTAGAGGAAATGTGCAAAGTCATTTTTGATAACCTCAAAGCAGCCCAATCCCGCCAAAAGAGCTACTATGATAGTAAGCACCGCAATTTGGCTTTCGAGATCGGAGATCATGTTTACCTCCGTGTCTCTCCTATGAAAGGTACTCGTCACTTCGGTATCAAAAGGAAGCTTGCCCCTAGATACGTGGGACCTTTCAAGATTGTCAGCAAGAGAGGCGACCTCGCCTATCAACTCGAGCTTCCTTCAAACTTTGCAAATGTTCATGACGTGTTCCATGTCTCTCAGCTTCGAAAGTGCTTCAAGACTCCTGACCGCACCGTCAACTTCGAGGACATTGAGCTCCAAGAAGATCTCTCCTATCGTGAGCACCCAGTTGCTATTCTTGAAGAGACTGAACGCAAGACTCGCAACAAGTCAATCAAATTTCTCAAAGTCAAGTGGGCACACCATTCCGACCGTGAAGCTACCTGGGAACGCAAGGATCACCTCCGTTCTGAGTACCCGGTGTTCTTTCAGTCCTAGATCTCGGGACGAGATCTTTTCGTAGTGGTGGAGTGTTGTAACACCCCGGATGTAACTTTCCCAATTTGTACTCCAACTCTTGCCGTCTCTGGCGTTAAGTTATATTTATTTCCTCGGGTTCGGGTTTTGTCTCCGTGTGTTGTTGTCGTTGTCATGCATCTCATATCATGTCATCATGTGCATTGCATCTGCATACATGTTCATCTCAAAGAGTACATCATTTCATTCCATTGCATCATTTTCATTAGAGCTCATCTTGATGCCTGAAATGCTGTTAGAAGAGGACTACTTGAGTTAATTTTCAGATCTGCTACTCCATTTAGATTTTTGTCATTTTTGCCACGATTAATGTGTGCATGTTATGCCCATGAGTTCTGCATATGTTTTGTTAAGGGTTTTGTCATCTTTCCAGAGGTGCAACCCATGTATTTTTGTGATGTGTGTGGTGACTTGTGCAAGCTTGCAAAGTGGTGCACTTGCTAATTCTGTTTTCAGGGACTTAGTAATTTCACTAAGTCCTGCAGCTGTTTATCTCATGATGCCATAGGTTCATGTTGTTTCCTAGTGATCCGTGCCTCTTTTGAGGATGATCAGTAAGGATGTTTTGTTAATATTGCAGTGCTCTATCCATCCATGTCTTTGTTTGCATTTATGGAGCACCCTAGCTTGAGTCAATCGAGCTCTACTTTTGCTACTTTGTGAATCTGGGCAGATTTTTGTCATTTTTGCCACGATTAATGTGTGCATGTTATGCCCATGAGTTCTGCATATGTTTTGTTAAGGGTTTTGTCATCTTTCCAGAGGTGCAACCCATGTATTTTTGTGATGTGTGTGGTGACTTGTGCAAGCTTGCAAAGTGGTGCACTTGCTAATTCTGTTTTCAGGGACTTAGTAATTTCACTAAGTCCTGCAGCTGTTTATCTCATGATGCCATAGGTTCATGTTGTTTCCTAGTGATCCGTGCCTCTTTTGAGGATGATCAGTAAGGATGTTTTGTTAATATTGCAGTGCTCTATCCATCCATGTCTTTGTTTGCATTTATGGAGCACCCTAGCTTGAGTCAATCGAGCTCTACTTTTGCTACTTTGTGAATCTGGGCAGATTGTCAACTTGTTTGCAATTTTGCCGATGATGTTGTAGTTGATCCATGTATGCTATGCTATTGTTCTTGCCATGTCTAGCTTGCATTTTGTGCCTTATTGATGGGTCTATGATTGTCTTTCCATGACTTGCACCGTAGTGAGTGCATCGAGCTCGTAAACATGACTACTTGAGTTATATTTCAGCCTATATCAGTTTTTCACTAAGTCTGAAAACTGATTATGTTTTTGCTATGTTCACATGCTTGCAATTGTATTTTCTGATCCCTTTTGGCTCAAGGCCACTAAGGGACTTTTGTTAAGCTCTTTGAGTAGCTCCATGCCATGCTTTGCTTTGCCATGTTCAGGTCCTGTAGCATGTAGTTTTGTTGCTCCGAAGAGTGCTACCTGATCTGAAATTTCAGGCTTGTGTTAATTTCACTAAGTCTGAGATCTGTTTGTCATATGCATTTTTGCCATGCTTGTTCGAACCTGTTAATGGATGAATTGGCCGTAGCTCAGTGCTAGACTTTTGTTAAGCATCTTGAATGCATCCCTGCCATGTATTTTTATTCCATGTTTGAGTGCTGTAGCATGTTCATTCCATTGCATTTAGATGGCTACGTGCTGTAAATCGCAGACCGGTGCCATATTTAAATCGCTTGCCATTTCCAAACCGTAACTCCGATTCCGGTGTTCTTTATATCGTTTTCAAGCTGTTTCATCCCATCTTTCCAGTGGCACACTTGGATTTCCATGTTGAGGCTAGGTTCATGCTTTTCCTGTCATATCTTGCATTTTGCATCCCGCATCGCATTCCGCATAGCATATCATCATTGTATCATATTGCTTGGTCTTGCACGTGGTTGATTGTATCCTTGTTGCTTGTTTGTCTTGTTTGGGTAGAGCCGGGAGACGAGTTTGCTAACAAGGAGCCCGTTGAGTTTGCTTTTGAGGATCCAGTCAACTCTGACAACTGTGCAGGCAAGATGATCATACCCTCGAAATCACTACTATCTTTGCTATGCTAGTTTGCTCGCTCTTTTGCTATGCCAATGCTCGATGCCTACCACTTGCTTTCAAGCCTCCCAAATTGCCATGTCAAACCTCTAACCCACCATGTCCTAGCAAACCGTTGATTGGCTATGTTACCGCTTTGCTCAGCCCCTCTTATAGCGTTGCTAGTTGCAGGTGAAGATTGGAGGCCGTTCCTTGTTGGAACATTTATTTACTTGTTGGGATATCATTATATTGCCATGTTATCTTAATGCATCTATATACTTGGTAAAGGGTGGAAGGCTCGGCCTCTCACCTAGTGTTTTGTTCCACTCTTGCCGCCCTAGTTTCCGTCATATCGGTGTTATGTTCCCGGATTTTGCGTTCCTTACGCGGTTGGGTTATAATGGGAACCCCTTAATATTTCGCCTTGATTAAAGCTTTTCCAGCAATGCCCAACATTGGTTTTACCATTCGCCACCTAGCCTTTTCTTTCCCTTGGGTTCTGCAGACTCAAGGGTCATCTTATTTTAAAACCCCCCGGGCCAGTGCTCCTCTGAGTGTTGGTCCACCTGTCAGCTGCCGGTGGCCACCAGGGGCAACTCTGGGCTGGCCTACCCATACCTAAGACAATCTGAGTGTGCCCTGAGAAAGAGATATGTGCAGCTCCTATCGGGATTTGTCGGCACATTCGGGCGGTGTTGCTGGTCTTGTTTTAACCTGTCGAAGTGTCTTGAATTACCGAGATACCGAGTCTGATCGGAACGTCTTTGGAGGAGGTCTATTCCTTCGTTAACCGTGAGAGCTTGTCATGGGCTAAGTTGGGACTCCCCTGCAGGGATTGAACTTTCGAAAGCCGTGCCCGCGGTTATGGGCAGATGGGAATTTGTTAATGTCCGGTTGTAGATAACTTGAACCTTAACTTAATTAAAATGAATCAACTGAGTGTGTTACCGTGATGGCCTCTTCTCGGCGGAGTCCGGGAAGTGGACACGGTGTTGGAGTAATGTTTCCGCAGGTTGTTCTCTAGTTTCTCGCTCGTGCTTTGCCTCCTCTTCTCGCTCTCTTTTGCGAATAAGTTAGCCACCATATTTGCTAGTCGCTTGCTGCAGCTCCACATATATATTTACCCTGCCTTACCTATAAGCTTAAATAGTCTTGATCGCGAGGGTGCGAGATTGCTGAGTCCCTGTGGCTCACAGATCAATATTACACCATATGCAGGGCCTAATGTTTCCGCTCTAGCAGACGCGTATGAGCTCAAGTGGGAGTTCGACGAAGACTCTCAACGTTACTATGTTTCCTTCCCCGATGATCAGTAGTGGTGCCCAGTTGGGGGCGAACGGGACCGTTGTCGCTTGTTGGGTTATCTTTTATTTTGGCGCCGTAGTCAGGCCATGAGTGTTTGGATGATGTAATGTTATTTATGTACTTGATTGATGTGGCGAGTGTAAGCCAACTATGTTATCTCCCCTTTATTATTCATATTACATGGGATGTTGTGAAGATTGCCTAACTTGCGACATATGCCTTCAATGCAATTATGCCTCTAAGTCGTGCCTCGACATGTGGGAGATATAGTCGCATCGAGGGTGTTACAGGAGGGGCCAACCCTCTCTATGGCGCACCCTAGGGGAGTCCTACTCCCACTGGGAGTAGGATTCCCCCCTTCCATGTTGTAGGAGTAGGAGAGAAGGAAGGGGAGGAGAGGAGAAAGGAAAGGGGGCGGCCCCCTCCCAATTCGGATTGGGCTAGGGGGCGCGCCTCCCACCTTTTCCTTCCCTCTCCTCTTTTCCACTAAGGCCCAATAAGGCCCATATACTCCGCGGGGGGTTCCGATAACCTCCCGGTACTCCGGAAAATGCCCGAACTCATCCGAAACCATTCCGATGTCCAAACATAGGCTTCCAATATATCGATCTTTATGTCTCGACCATTTAGAGACTCCTCGTCATGTCCGTGATCAAATCTGGGACTCCGAACTACCTTCGGTACATCAAAACACATAAACTCGTAATACTGATCGTCACCGAACGTTAAGCGTGCGGACCCTACGGGTTCGAGAACTGTGTAGACATGACCGAGACATGTCTCCGGTCAATAACCAATAGCGGAACCTGGATGCTCATATCGGTTCCTACATATTCTACGAAGATCTTTATCTGTCAAACCGCATAACGATATACATTGTCCTCTTTGTCATCGGTATGTTACTTGCCCGAGATTCGATCGTCGGTATATCAATACCTAGTTCAATCTCGTTACCGGCAAGTCTCTTTACTCGTTTCATAATGCTACATCCGGTAACTAACTCATTAGCTACATTGCTTGCAAGGCTTATAGTGATGTACATTACCGAGAGGGCCCAGAGATACCTCTCCGACAATCGGAGTGACAAATCCTAACACTACAAAAAATACACTTCCGTGATGATACGTGTTTGTCACAGTAGGTCGCGTTTTTTGTCATGCATGTACATCCATGACGATTTTATGACAGAATCAAGATAGTCATACATGTGCTGTTGTAGAATTGTTCCATGACATTACCAAAATTATCATCACAGAAGTGTCCACTTCCATGACGATAAATCGTGCGTCACAGAAGTGCTTTTGTCAAGGGTGACCGACACGTGGCAGCCACCGTAACGGAACGCCGTTAAGCTATCGGGTCCGGTTTTGGATCCGATAACCCGTTAACAGCCCCGACCAATGGGGATTTTCCATGTGTAAAATCATCATTGGCTGGAGGAAACACGTGCCGGCTCACCGTTGGGACAGATGTCATCCACTCATTGGACCCAAGGCGCCTATGATACGTCGACACGTGGCACGGCCCAACAGAGGCCCATTCCTGTGAAAAGACCGACCCGTTTGACTTGGTCAAAAGGTGGCAGGCCGGCCCACGGAAAGCCTGTTAACGGCATGTTCGCATATAGCCCATTTACAGCCCGCTAACTCATGGCCCATTACGGCCTACCGGAATTAGGCCCAGTAGCGTCATCTGGGCCGTCCAATATGATTCCGGTCCGTTGTAACTTCCGGCCCATGTATGGCCCATGACGTATTTCGGCCGATATGAGTCCCTTTGTAACTCTTGGCCCATTAACGGCCCGTGGTGAAACCGGCCCGTAATGAACAGTGTATTGCTTTATACCCATTAGCGGCCCATTATTCCATTGGGTCGTTTCCAGCCCGTGTTACCTTTAGGCCTTCTCAGGGCCCATTTATTCTTGGGCTTATTTCTAGCATTCGGTTACTTACGACCCGTTACTGGCCTTTTCTGCTTGTGGGCCAAATTCAGTCCGTGGATACAGTCGGCTCGTTTGTGGCCCATCAATCTGTTGGGCCATTTTCATAGCATCATCAAATACGGCCTGTTAACAACCCATTATGGTCAACCCATAAAACGTACGATTTCCACTCTAGCCCGTTTACGGCCCCTTATATGGCCCGTACAAGGCCCATAGATGAGACGGCCCGTAGAAGGCCCATTGATCCGATGGCCCATAGAAGGCCCATTGATCCGACGGCCCATAGAAGGCCCATTGATCCGACAGCCCATAGAAGGCCCATGGATCCGATGGCCCATAGAAGGCCCATGGATCCGACAGCCCATAGAAGGCCCACGGATCCGACAGCCATAGAAGGCCATGGATCGTCCGTCCCGTAGATGGCCCATGGATCGTACGACCTGTGGAGGGCCATGGTCACTACAACGTTTGGGCGAGTTGGCCCTCGTTTGAACGATATAGCATATTCAAAGAATTATCCTACTCTATACTATCATCTCTAAAAAACATACACTATACAATAAAGAGACTAAGGCATAGAAACGTAGAATAATCCTACACTATACAATAAAGAAATTACAACCGATTATACCCACCGGGCATTATGGTTCGGCACCAACGATAATAAAGCATACACAAATAGCAAATTACATACACTGGGCAAATAAGCTCCTACATCATGGACGCGCATCAACATAACTTACCATTTGAACTATAATCTCTTCAGAAAATAGGATTGGCTGGATATAGATAGCACAAATTTTAGTCTGCAAAATCTCCAATTGCTTCGTTGTTACCTCAGTGTCTTGTTTCATTTTTTGACTCCTGCATCTAATACATGCATGTCCAGTCTCAACTTGTTGATTGTACATTGAGAAACATGTACACGTTGTCTTGCCACCTCTAGTTGATGCTCGAGAACATCAGCACATTCCAATTCCAATCTATAATCATTCAGTAACAGCCATGCCGCACTACTCGCAGATCTTTGTGTTGATCTCACTTCATCCTGAAATGTTTCTGTAAGTACACATGACTAGGGCAAAAATATAGTTACAACAGTGAAGCGAGCAAGACAGACTATTTTGTACATGGCAAAACAGGACTAACAATAATGTTACACGTCATGAAGCATAAGGAGGTGATATTTTAAATTTTATAAAAAAGGTAGTATGTGCAGCCTGCATACAGAAATCTCTCTTAGCTCACTAGAGGAGCATGATGTTGGGGCCCAATCCAAAACACAGACAAGTTACAAATTTAGACAGCACGTTGCATAGAAGTAAGCAAGCAGTTGGCCATTCTGTAGCTCAGTTAAAGTCTTAGGGAGCATAATGAACAGCAAAGGATTTCATACAAACATACTACAGCAAGCAAAACTATGCAATCGTTAGCCTGGTATAAACTAGATTGTGAGCCTCATGCAATAATAGTTGGTTAATAGACTTCAAAGCTTCAGGCACACTTCGGCAGAGTAACTAAATGGTAAGGCCTTTAATTATGTCAACTAATAGTTATACAAGTACCCAACATCAGGCATCATTCTTTGGGCATCTCATTAACTGAGGACAAATAAAGCAATTGAAAAGAGCAAATTAACTATGCCTGAGACAAACAAGGAATTGAACTGTTGAGTTGGATACAGTGACTTACCTTAACAGGTTGAAGAGGCTCAGCGCAGCCCCTACTTCTCTTGCAAGGCTCCTTCCTAACATCTTGTACTTGGAAATTCTTAATCTTATCTTCATTGCACACCCTCTGCAAGGTGACACAAACTAGTTACTCGTCTCCTTGGAAGATAAATATGCATACTTTCCAGTCTGTGAACACAAAAGGATGAGATTATAACAAAACAACACCACATAATGAAACATGCCGCATCTCTTGCACTTGCACACAATGAAATGAGCATTTACTATGTCTGCACTATGTAAAAACTAGGCATACCTTCGAACTGGATCTCCAGGTACTCTTGGAGAGCCTACTTTAGTGTACAGCCAAACCTTTATGCCACCTATGAGTTAGAAAAGGCCCCACTACAGCAGCCCTTAGTGTTTAAATCGTTGACAAGCTCTGTTAGAGTGTTAGGTCAAGAACAACAAGTAATGAAAGCAAACAGTCCTAGTATGGCTGGCTGATGCAAACAAGCAATTGAACAGATGTGTGAGCAAATCTTACATATCAAGAAAAGAAGCAAAGAAGGAGGCTTAAAGACCATCACTTGACTGACCAGATTTAAGGGGCATTTAAACATCATGTGCAACATATGAACTAACATAAACATTGCATATTCTAGATTCTACAATGGAATGCACATGTATTAGGTTATGCCATGTACGATGATGCCTAAATGTACACTATAGCAGGCTGGAGTGATTCAACATTGCACGCACAATTGAATAGTAGGTTAAGGGCCAATTCTATTCCGCCTTTTCAGGGCTTATTATCAAAATAAGCCATAAAAGATGTAAAGAAGTCATTTTTGAGTTATGGGCTTGGGCTTAACTAATTTTGCTTTGGAGGGGGATGTTTCGGGTAGTACCTCACTAAAAATTGAAGGGAAGGGGAATAGTGAAATGACTCTGTTGTCTACCTATATTACACTCAAAATGCAACTGCCGACGCCCGCGTCACACCTCACCCTCAAGTAAAAACAAACATGCAAGCATTCATTGCCCTGCCCGCTTGCATCTCCTCTCCCCTTTCCCTCTACCTCGATCCCCTGCTTGCAACACTAGGGTTCCTCCAACGAGCCGTTGCCACTGGTCCCATCTTGTCTGGTCCTCGACGATGCTCTGTCCAGCTATGCTACATGGCCGGTGGGTAGGGGCAAATCTCCCTGGCTGCTCATCCCTCTGGCGTCGCCCCTCATTCTCATGGTCTCCAGCAGCTGCTCCACTGTGGTTTGTCCAACGCACTACTCCGGCAGGCGCTGCACAACTACGGCTAATGCCACACTGCGGCGGAAGGCACCTTATTCCCCCTCCCCACCTCCCAGGTCATGGCCTTGAGGTGCTATTGAAGGATGAGCTCATCCAACAAGGTGAGGATCTCCTCTGACTTTTTGCCAAATTTTCATTCTGATCCACTATATGATGAATTACTATGAGCTGCTTCTGTTGCTGCTATATGATGCATTTCTATGAGCTGCTCCTACTGCTACTATATGATGAATTGCTATGAGCTGCTGCTGCTATATGATGAATTGCTATGAGCTGCTGCTATATGATGAGTTTCTATAAGCTGCTCCTGCTGCTGCTGTATGATGAATTGTTATGAGCTGCTCCTGTTGATGCTATATGATGAATTGCTATGAGCTATTCCTGCTGCTGCTATATGATGAATTGCTATGAGCTGCTCCTGCTGCTGTTATATGATGAATTGCTATGAGCTGCTCCTGCTGCTGTTATATGATGAATTGCTATGAGCTGCTCCTGCTGCTGCTATATGATGAATTGCTATGAGCTGCTCCTACTGCTGCTATATGATGAATTGCTATGAGTTGCTGCTAGTATATGATGAATTGCACACTGTTGTTGCTGCTGTATGATGAGTTGCTATGAGCTGCTGCTGCTATATGATGATTTCAGGTGGTGCTGCTATATGATAATAACCAGCCACTTGGACCATCGAATTTCAATAAATAATTGTTCTTCATTTAAATGTGGGTAATGCATTCTTCGTTTAAATTAGGCAATGGGATCTCTATGGAAAATATTGACCAAAGTAGATTGTGCCAAGTAGATGGTATCTTTGTATTTGCATTTTGAGCAAATAGTGATGGTCTGTTTTCTTATCATATTAATTACTGCAAGGGGTTCAATTTGTGATGTTTGCAAGTCAAATTAATTTTCATATGGGCAGCAAAATGAAAAAATATAATGCAACCTAGACTTTTCACTGATCATACCAAAGATAAGCTGAAAACGCAATGAAAAGAACTGGTTGGCCTATTACATGGAGCTTATATTCACAGGTGCTTATTTTCTTAGGATAACTCGTAGTAACTGTCCCTAAGAAACTTGGCCAATAGAACTGACATACAAATAACATGTCACGATGATTGCAATGGAGGAGTGACGTACCATAGCACACTGTATAGACTCATCGCTGCCTCTCCTTTTTTGCGATGTTCCATGAAATTGCCACATACATCTTGTACTTTCTCATTGTGTAACCCTATCTGCAAGTTGACACGGCTAATTTCAGACATCTCTACATGATAATACATTGCATATCCCTTGCTCATATTTAAACCACCAATTAATGATTGTGTGTAGCATAAACTAGCCATGACTCTATGTGTTGGACTAGCAGGCACTCTAAGGGAGCCTAATGTAGTGCACTGGAATTCCTACATGCCACCTATGATTTTGTGTAAAGTACTGCCTTTGTTCCTAAATATATGTCTTTGTAGATATTCCAGTATGGACCACATACATATGTACATAGATGCATTTTCAAGTGTAGATTCACTCATTTTGCTCCGTATGTAGCCTATAGTGGAATCTCTAGAAAAACTTATATTTAGGAACGAAGGTACGAGGTAGTATCATGTATAACATCTACATATCTAATTTAGCAGCCAGTAGTAGAAATCATTGTCTGCACAAAGGGATTACTAGTCAAAAATCCTAGCAAAGCACGCTGGCAGTCACAAAACAATACAAGAGAGAGAGAGACGCACTTACAAGATCATAGCAATGCCTCAGTCCAGGATCTTGGTTGGCCAAGTTGTTAGATCCAGAAGAAACATCGTCCTTGTAGTTTTTGCCAGCTGCATAACAGGTAACAGCGACATGTTAGTATATTTGAAGTATATCGGGCAGGTGATGCTGGACGGGTTTAAAGGTGACAAGTACCTAGGCCGTGGCGGGTGCTTGGCATCTTGCCAGACGGTGGAAATCAGGTTAGAAACGTCAAGGGTGATGACGCTGCGCTGGTTGTCGGGGTCCAATAAGGAGATCTAGAACCGTCGAGTAGGGTGTTTGTGGAGCGGCTCCGGTAGGGTACACTACGGTGTGGGCGAAGCGGATCTATGGCCATGGACGAGGGCGTAGGTGAAGCTGCTCCGGTGGTTGGGTTAAGGATGGTGTCGACGATGCGGACCTGTGGCCGTGGACGGGGCGTCAGAATCTTCTCCGGTAGGTTGGATGAGGGTGCGAGGAAGTGGATCTAAGGCCGTGGACTTGTGAGTTGGCAAAGCGGCCCCGGTAGGGTTGAGAATGGTATAGCCGAAGCTACTCCGGTGGGGTTGACGATGGTATCGGCGAAGCGGCTCCGGTAGGGTTGAGGAAGGTGTCGAAGAAGAGGATCAGAGGCCATCGATGGGGGCGTTGGTGCGGCAGCTTCAGGGGGTGTGGATGAAGTGTCTCCAGTGGGGAGTACGAATGAGCCGCTGTAGATGCGCTGCAGCTGACGAGAGTACCGGTGAAGCAGATCCGGCGCCATGGACAAGGCCGGCACTGAATGGGTTGTGGTACAGTGGTGGATGAGCAGTCTACTTGTTTCTAGGGGAGGTGGGAGGGGTGGATGCGGCCACAGAAGCAGATTCGACGAGGTGGACGCCGCTGGCAGTGAATGGGCTCTGGTACGCCGGTGGATGAGCAGTCTAGGGTTTCGAGAGGGGAGGGGAGAAAGGCCGATGAAGTATGGACGACATGATGTAAGATGCTCTGGTGTTGTGGAGTTAGTCGTTTTTGTGGGAGGGGGGGAGGAAATGGGGGTGCCGTGTAGTGGGGGGGAACCGGAAGTTACCAAAGCAGCCCCGACCTACTATGTAGATGAGGGCGGTATTGTAACTGTTGGTCTCCGTGCACCAAGGACAAAAGGGGAATTTCACATGCTAAAGACTAAGGTGGCGGAAATTTTAGAAGGAGGCGGGAGATTTTGCCGCCCGCGGGATCGTTCGTATCCAGTTTCAACTAATTTTGGACCGTGCTAGTGGGAAGGTCATGCGAGACTGTGTACATGGGGCACGCGTTAGCAGTTAATAATTGGTGTGAAGTCCACCCCAGAAAAAAGACAATAACTCGAGATGATGCGCCAACAACTTGGATGTTCACACGGGCGCGGCCAATCGTACGGGTGTAGTGGCGCGTTCACAAAAAAAGGGATCAAAACACTCAGCCTATGTATTTCTCGTGTAAATAGATAATTTAGTGCAATTGGTTATTTACATTAAACATAATGCATTGACGTGTTAGTGTAGAGGCACACAAAAGGAAATGGATATTGTAGCCCGCTACTTAAAAGTGTTACCTCATATGATTACATAGCCTCCATTTCATAAATTGCATACCCGTTGAATTCATATATGAATATTACATATATTACTTCATAATAGAACCTTAAATCATCCAAGACTAATGATTTTGAATGCAAGAGTAACAATGGTGCATGTACATGATAGCTACATTGGTTGTTTGAAGAAACATCACTGTAACTTTGGCATGCACAACTGAAAAGGTTTATTTAAATAGAAAAAAATGTGGTACGTGAGTGTCCAATCTTTATAGCGTTGAATCGATATTGTACCTTTGGCCACGATACGAAGTAGATATTGATTTATGTTCAAGCGATACACGTCCACGATCGCTAGATACTGATACGTGAATGAATTGTGCAATCTCTCTCACATGCATACATATCTCATTTCCCTATGGGCATCAGAATCACACACGCGCACTTCGTGTATTTCTCTCCCTTCGTCAAGGTCAGAATTCGTCTTTCTACCCCGTCCTACAAGTCTCTCACACAGAAACACACACGCTCTCTTTGTCGAACACGCCCACCCCTTTAATTCCGCCCACCCACTGCCACTAATGTCTCAAAGTATAATAATGTCTCTCACACATATGCCTAAGGTTAACTCGAGTTCCGGAACCATATGAATACATACAATGGGATTCTAGCAGAACACCTTTTGTTTTGAGATTTCGCTCTCTCTCTCTCTCTCTCTCACACACACACACGCTTGCATTTGCATGCACACCGTTTTGTTTATCTTCGTGATGCTTTAAGTATGACTCGCACAAATGCTATCTACCTATCCCTTAATATAGCTAGATATGTGTCACACAAACTCCTTCTCCCTACTAGCAAGATGCCCATGCATTGCATGGAACATCAAGATGCATTTGTATGCGTAGTTTATCTTGTGGGAGAAAAGGATGAACGAGGGAATGCCTTATTTGCAAATGCGGAGAGGGGTGTGGGTATCTTTTTGCAAAATTGCCACAGTTTCCTTCCTATCCGTCGGATATAAATCGGATGGCCTATATTGCAGGATGGCAGGAACACCATCATCACCAACTTTGTTTTTTATAAGGGTAGAGATATGTAAGTGTCACTGCCCCCCCCAACACACACACACACACACTTCCCAACACCGAAGGAGTAGGGTGACACCTCGATCTTGATACTAATCTATTGACTGGCTTCTCTCTCAAACACACACACACACACACTACCCGACACCGAAGGAGTAGGGTGGCACCTCGATCTTGATAGTAATCTATCTACTCCTCTTTCAAACACACACACACACACTCGCTAGTTGTGCCTCTGTGCCTATCACGCACACTCTCGATACGTCTTTCTCTCCCTCCCCCTCCCCCCACCCCAACAATGACAGCAGAAGGGTGACAACTCGATCTGATCGTAATTGTCAATTGGTTTCTCTCTCGAACGTCGTGTCTCTGTGCCTCGCTCAGTAGCCCCCTCGATATGTAGACTTCTTGTGCGTGCACATCTGTAGTGACGATAACGCTAAACCCAGTGTGCCTCGTTTTTACCGGGCTCGTGTCATAGTTTTCACCCTGTTTTCTGTTAATTAACAAGGCAACATTTTCTTTGTTACTAGTAGTGAATCTGAAATCATTCGGGGCAGACATAAAATATATCACTTCAACCCAATTATCGCGGTAACTATTTTAAAGGAAACTAGCTAGATGCCCGTGCGTTGCATGGAACATCAAGATGCATTTGTATGAGTAGTTTATCTTGTGAGAGAAAAGGATGAACGAGGGAAGGCCATATTTGCGAACGTGGAGAGGGGTGTGGGTATGTTTTTGCAAAATTCCCATAGTTTCCTTCCTATCCGTTAGATATAAATCGGACGGCCTATATTGCAGGTGGCACGCACACCATCATCACCAACTCTGTTTCTACTCCCTCCGTTCCTAAATATTTATCTTTTTAGAGATTTCAACAAGTGACTACATATGGGGCAAAATGAGTGAATCTACACTCTAAAATATGTCTACATACACATCCGTATGTGGTAGTCCATTTGAAATCTGAAAAAGACAAATACTCCCTTCGTTCCTAAGTATAAGACCTTTTAGAGATTCTACTATAAACTACATACGGATGTATATAGACATACTTTAGATTGTAGATTCACTCATTTTGCTCCATATATAGTCTATAGTGGAATCCCTAAAAGGTCTTATATTTGGGAACGGAGGGAGTATTTAGGAATGGATGGAGTATAAGAGTAGACATGGACATATATCTCCAGCATGGTCTACAACAAAAATGTGCTGGACTGGTTAGCGCCGGATGCTCGCAACGCGATGACATGAGTTCGAATTTTGTCTTTAACTTTAGATTTTTATATTATATATTACTTATTTAATATATACTTCTTTCGCTACTATACTGACAGTGGAACCCATAGAGTACTTAGAATACAAGATTACAGATGGACTTGTTTCTTTTTAACTTTCTGTACGAAGTTGTAGCCACCCTGCAAGTCACGTGTACACTGTACATGCAAGTAACTTTTTATAGAGGGACAATCATACACGCAGTTAACTCAAATGGATTGGATGTCACTATTATTTCTAGCATAAGAGCATCTCCAACGGCAGCCGGCAAATTTCCTCCCGCTTCCTTCCGCGGAGGACGACATCAAACGCCAGCGGCATACATTTTCACAACTCTAACCAACCAGATGAAATTCATGCAAACACGGACTGATTTCATATAAGCATGAAGGATTTCGTATAAAAAATCCGGATCTTCATATAAACATGATGGATTTCATTACATTTACATGAACTAAGCAGTGCCAATCCGGCTCTCTTGGTATAATTAATACTCCCTCCGTCCGGAAATACTTGTCCTAGAAATGGATGTATCTAGACTTATTTTAGTTATAGATACATACAATTTATCCATTCTTAGAACAAATATTTCCCACTAGCTGGAGAGGGAGTACATAATCTAAATGGCCGCCCACGGATCCCTTTGTCTTCCTCATGCCCGGCAGACACTTGCGGGGTTGACGAAGGTCCTCGGAAGAGACGAAGCAGCAAAGAAACCACCTGAATGCGCAGTCGTCGCCTCGGCGGTGGCCTTCATGGGACCTGTCGGTGTCAAAACCGGCGGATCTCGGGTAGGGGGTCCCGAACTGTGCTTCTAGGTCGGATGGTAACAGGAGGCAAGGGACACGAAGTTTTACCCAGGTTCGGGCCCTCTCGATGGAGGTGAAACCCTACGTCCTGCTAGATTAATATTGATGATATGGGTAGTACAAGAGTAGATCTACCACGAGATCGAGGAGGCTAAACCCTAGAAGCTATACTATGGTATGATTGTTGATGTGTATGTTGTCCTACGGACTAAAACCCTCCGGTTTATATAGACACCGGAGAGGGTTAGGGTTACACAAAGTCGGTTACAATGGTAGGAGATCTACAATCCGTATCGCCAAGCTTGCCTTCCACGCCAAGGATAGTCCCTTCCAGACACGGGACGGAGTCTTCAATCTTGTATCTTCATAGTCCAGGAGTCCGGCTGAAGGTATAGTCCGGCCATCCGGACACCCCCTAATCCAGAACTCCCTCAGTAGCCCCTGAACCAGGCTTCAATGATGACGAGTCCGGCGCGCATATTGTCTTCGCCATTGCAAGGCGGGTTCCTCCTCCGAGTACTTCATAGAAGATTTTGAACACAAAGATAGTGTCCGGCTCTGCAAAATAAGTTTCCACATATTGCCATTGAGAGAATAATATTTACACAAATCTAATCTGCTGACGTATTCCGTAGTGTGACATCACACCACGGCCAAGCTTTCATTCGAACCGTTTTACTGTCCCATCTCAGCGCGTTATGCGAGGCGGTTTCCTTGGCACGTCTTGTTAAAGCAGAGATCGTGTCCACTTATTCCGGGATTCTCATCAATACGGGCGTGGGTAACCCAACCGCGCCATTGATTACGACGCTTGGAGATAAGCGAGTTTTACCAGGCTAGTGGGGACATGTAGTTGCGTCCACCCATATAAGGGGACAAGGATCCACCTTTTCACCTATGCCTTCTTCCTCCCTCGCCTATCCATTCTTGCGCACTCGAGCTCCAGCGCCCAAGTCTGCACTCCCCACCTCAACCTTCTCCAGCCATGTCCGGAGCGGGAGGCAAGTGGATGGTCTCCTCCATCATGGAGGGACACATCAAAAAGCTGAGGAAGGCCGGATACCTGTCTAACGACATCGCGTACCGGCTTCCCGAAAAGGGGCAGCTCATCCCCACCCCTAGGCCCCATGAGAGGGTGGTGTTCCTCCCCCATTTCCTCCGCAGACTGGGCTTTCCTCTCCACCCATTTGTCCGGGGGCTCATGTTCTACTATGGCCTGGATTTCCACGATCTGGCCCCGAACTTTGTCCTCAACATCTTGGGGTTTATCATCGTGTGCGAGGCCTTCCTCCGCATCTGCCTCCATTTCGGCCTATGGCTCAAGACTTTCAACGTCAAGCCGAAGGTGGTGCGCGGCAACCAGGCGGAGTGCGGAGGCGCCATGGTGGGAAAGATGGCCAACGTCCTCTGGCTCGAGGGCTCCTTTGTGGAGACCCTGAAGGGGTGGCAATCGGGGTGGTTTTATATCACCGAGCCGCGCGACACCGAATGGGTCGCACCCCATGAGTTTCGATCCGGACCCCCTACGCGGCTCACCTCCTGGAAGGAGACGGGCCTGTCGTGGGGTAAGAAGGGAGAGCTGACCGGACTCCAAACATGCGTCCAAACCCTGGTAGACAAGAAGCTCAAACTTGTCAACGTAGTCCAGGTTATGCTCATCCGCTTGATCCTCCCGTGTCAATGACTGGCTTTCAACCTGTGGGAGTTCGACCCGGCGCGGCACCAAACTCTGAGAAGGCTCTTCGACACGATGTACGAAGATGCCTGGAAGGTGCTTTTCAAGGGCGCCGAGGCTCCCGCAGCTGCTACCGAGGATCGCGGATTCAGTGCGCAGCGTCATGCTCTCGCGGTAAGCTGTTTCTTCCTTTTACAGGGTATCAGTTTTTCATAGTTTGACTCCATGCGGGATCTAAACTCCCTTACCTTTGACAGGATTGGCAGGTGACATCCGGATAGATCAACTGTCCGGCTCCTTTGCCCGAAGGCCCAGCGGACGCTCACTTGGCGAAGCTGCTGGTTCCGGCAACCTATGTGGTGCCGGAGAAGAAGGCCGCAAAAAAGGCCGCGGGGACTCGAAAGAGTGCCCGGCGCCAGGAGGTGTCGGATCCATCGTCCGACGGTTCCGAGGCGCACTCCTCCCGTGAAGACGAGGAGGAAGAAGAAGAGACCTCTCCCCCTCCAGCGGGGGGAGAGAAGAAAAGGAAGGCCGCCCTCTCGGGGGAGGCCAGAGGGTCCAAGAAGGGTAAAACCCTTCCTCCGGACTGCTCCACCGATGCTGACGGCGGTGGAGAGGAGTGGCAGCCCAGAGCCAAGCCCCTGGCAAAATCGTAAGTATCCGGATACCATAGTAATTCATAGTATTCGTTTATTGCACAGCTTTCCCTTACGTCAAATATGTTTATGCAGCCCACCCAAAGACCGGCTCGACGCGTCGTCGAGCGGCTCACTGGAGAGGATGTGAACTCGCTTCCGACGGCTTCCTCCCCCCGCCCTACGGACGACACCGAAGTGTTGTCCCAACAGGTTCCAAGCCGGGAGGAGGTGGTCCTGGAGGCGTCGCAAGGCGACCTCCCGGACTCCAGGAGTAAAGGGGATGAAACCCCTCAGGGCTCCAAGTCCGGCTCTAGGCCGGACACCGCTCCGGAACCTTCAAAGGTTCCAGAGTCCGGCGGGGGACCTCCTTCCAAGAGGAGCAAGTCTACCGTGTCGGCGGCCCCCGTCCAACCGGAGGCGCCAGACAATATGTTGGAGGCGCTCCAAGGCGCCTCCATCGACGAGGAGCACCGCGCTATTATGAGTGTGGTGGTCCAGAAGGTTCAGTCCGCCAAGAGCGGACTGACTGAAGCTTGTACTAGCCTTTTGACTGGCTTTGAGGTAAGTAAAGAATGTGTAAATAATAGTACCGCATAGACAGTAGCCCCTGATGCTCTGTTTGGCGTTCGGGAAGAAAAGCCGAATAGAGGATCAAATAGAATTCACAGGAGTCTAACAAAAATGAGTCAATATGCGTATGCAGGCTTCCCTGCTGGCGTCCGCCGCACTAACTGTGGAAGTGGACACGCTAAAGCAGAACCTCGAGCGGTCCGAGCAAGAGCTCGGGCGTGCCAAGAAGCAGCTTGAGGACAATGAAGGTAAGAAATACCATGTTTTTAAATATATATAAAAATGTGCAATTGCAAAGAATGACAGGATTATCGTGGCTATTTTAGGGGCCACGTCTGAAGCGGCGACCCTTAAGCAGGCGCTGGTCGAGGCCGAGAAGAGGGCGGCCTCGGAGCGCACCGAGCGGGAGAAGTGTGAGGCCGAGGTTGGCATGGTGCGGAAAGAGCTCCAGGCTCTCATGGAAAAACATGAGAGTTTGGAGCTTGACTCAAAGACGCGAGCGTCCGAGCTTGCGGTGGCTATTGAAAACGCCAAGTCTGCCAAGGCCGAATCCCAAAAGACCCTCCAGGAGTTAGATGAGGTGAAGAAGATAGCGGCGGGTAAGGCATTCTTTATGCAAAGCAAACACATAAACGTGAGTTACTTGTTACTTACCTGAATCGGGAGCTCTCCAGGAGCGTTCACAGATCTTCCCTGGAGTGTATCTGATGCCACCGCATTCTACCGAGCCAAGGAGGGAAGCTCGACAGAGAAGGTGTTCTGGTCCCAGTATACTAAGGCCGGACACCCTATGCCCCTGAGCGACCAGCTGAAGCAACTGGTCGAGCTCCACAAGGCGGCCGAACAGGCCATGAAGGGCCTCATTGTCCGGCTGTGGCCTGGAGGGGCTCTGCCTGGGAGCTACTTCGGGCTGGTGCGGCGATTGGTGGAAGCATGTCCAAGGCTCGAAGTCATCAAGCGCTCCGTCTGCATTGAGGGTGCCTGTAGGGCCCTTTCCCATGCTAAGGTGCACTGGGGCAAGCTGGATGCCGAGAAGCTTGTGAAGGACGGGCCACCGCCGGGGAAAGAGCATCGCAAGCCCGAGAATTATGTCAGATTTCGGGTTCCGGCAGACCCTTGAGGTTTGAACACTAGGGTGCGCGCGGAGATTTCTCCTTCTACCTACCCGCACCCCTCCGCCTCGCTAAGATCTAAGCTATGGAAAGAACAGCACAAGAGACACAGGGTTTATACTGGTTCGGGCCACCGTTGTGGTGTAATACCCTACTCCAGTGTGTGGTGTGGTGGATTGCCTCTTGGGCTGATGATGATGAGCAATACAAGGAAGAACAGCCTCGCGAGGGTCTGTTCTTGGCTGGGGGGATGAACTGCTAGGAGGAGTTCAGTCGCCCTTCTCTCTCTCTCTCTCTGTGTGATGCTACTCGATCCGATCCTAGCTAGTTTCTCTCTTGGCTTCTAGATTCTCCCTTCTTTATTGCCCCTCTACCCTGGGGGTGGCTAGTCCTATTTATAGGCAAAGGCCCTAGGCCTCTTCCCAAATATTGAGCGGGACGGGCACCAACAATTGGCCATTTTGAAGGGGAACATCTGGTACACTTATCCTGACTAAAGTTGGTCCTCGCCTGCCAAAGGCTCTGGTGGTGACGCTGGCTTGGGCTCCACAATGAGTTCCTCCCTGCCGTTGGACTGGTCTTGGTCTCGTTGCACCGAAACAGGTGCCTTTGCTTGATGCTCTCGCCTGCGCTTGCTCCCTTTGCACCAAAGAGGAAAGGAGGACACTGCGCGGCTGGCACCCACCTAGCGCCTTTGGTCGTCATGGCTTGCGTCGGCACCTCGTGAGGTACCCCGCCTTGATCTCTCCGCCTCCTTGCGAGCCAGCCTGATGAGGCCGTGCCTAAGGAAGCTCCGTGTAGTCCGCCCCGCGAGGCTTGGCCCCTCGCGAGGGTCTTGGGTCTGTGTTGATGAAGATGGGCCGTGCTGGGCCCCCTTTTGAGCCACGCCGCAGGCCGCAGGCAGGCAAGTCTGGGGACCCCCGTTCCCAGAATGCCGACAGTAGCCCCGGGGCCCAAGGCGCGCCCGGACTTGGCCGTGCAGGGAGGCGAAAGGGCAAGAGCGAAGCGTCGCGGGCCCTAACAGCCTGCGGCCTTGGGCGCCGCGTGGCGGTTGACTGGATGTGGGCGCCTCAGCAACCGCGCGAGTTGATAAGGGAGCAGCATCTGCCTAGGCTTTGCTTTTTTTGCTTTCTCCCGTTGCTGCTCAGATCCCCTTTCTTGCGCCTCTCCTTCCTCCCTCCAAAATTTCCAGGTCTACTCCGACCACGTGACCTAGGAAGCCATGGCGCCTCGTTAGTCCCCGGCCGGAGCTTGGTACTCGTCTGCCCTAGACTTGCCGAACGTGTCGGAGGCGAGCCTCGCCCGGTTGCGCTGGATGGCGGCGGTGCAGGGCATCGACGGGGCGAAGGTGTTCAAGGCCGGCTCCGCCACCCCTGAGGGCCAAGGGAGCACCTTCTATCCGTTCTTTGTAAGCGCCATTGCTGCTGGCCTGGTGCCTCCCTTCTCCGAGTTCTTCTTCTCTGTCCTCCGCCATTATAAGCTACATGCTCTGCATCTCACACCAACTCCGTCCTTCTCCTGGCAATCTTCGCCTATTACTGCGAGGCTCACGTAGGGGTGCAGCCCTCGGTGGCCTTGCTGCGCCACTACTTCTACCTCCGGACCTCTCGCGGTCCTGCTTCTGCGTGCGCGAGCTTCATCGCGTACGGTGGCGCCATTGCCATTTCGAACCCCGGGAAAAGGATTGAGGGCTTCAGGAGCAAGTGGGTCTTGGCAGATGCTGGGCGCATCCACCCTCGGCTGATCTTGCCCACGGAGCAACCCAGGAGCTCCAGCGATTGGGGTCGAGCGGAGCTCACGGACCCCCGCGCGAAGCTGGTGTTGGAGAAGATGGACGCGGATCTGAGGTCGGCCAACATGGCGGCGACGAAGCTGACCGGCGCGTTGCTGCTGAGGGAACTCCTGGAGCACCAGCTGGCTCCGCTTCGGCAGTACTCACTTCCGATGTGGAGGCCCCATCCGAGCCCCGCGGCCTTGGCCGACGAAGATCTGGTTGTGGTCCTCCGATCTCTGGTCGGGGGCGATGTGGCGAGGTTGGAGGGCGCTCCTACGCCCTTCCTCCGCGACGACTGGGAGCAGGTAGTGGAGTCCACGCCCGTCTTCAATGGGGACGGGCCCGTGCCCATGGAAACTCCCGGGGAATCGGTGGACGTGTCCTCCGACGACTCCAGCGAAGAGGAGGAAGGAGGGGAGCGGGAAAAAGGGCCTGACTCTGAGGCGACTGACGGAGAGTCGAGGGCTCCCCTCCCCCGGCGCAGGTCCCGTGCTCTCCACCTCTCTCCGAGCGATGACGACGAGGATGATGACGAGCAGGGCGGCGGGAGCTTGCCCCCGATCCCGAAGAAGGACAGGACCGGGCTGATCTCCCGCGGGTCTGCCCCGGCCCTGAGGCGGACCGCAAATGCGCCTTCCGCTCCTGAGCTTCCCAAGGTTGACCCTTCCAGCCGGCTTTCAGGCTTCAAATTTGGCCGGAGGCTACCTGAGCTCACTGGCGACGACCCGTAAGCGCTTGATTCTTGTCTTTATTTCTTGTTCTGCTGCTGAGGCTTGACATCCACATCTCTTGGATAGGCTGGCACCCGCAGCAAAGAAGCCGAAGGGAGCTCCTGAGGTTCCATCCGTGGCAGCGCCTCTTCCCGCGAAGGAAGGTGACCGCGACGCACGGGCTTCTCCTGCCCGGTCGTCCTCGCGAGGCCTGGCTGAGCCGGCTGGGGCGAGCTCAGCCCCCATGGCCCAAGTGACTCCCGAGGTGCCTTTGCCTGCTGCCGCCACTACAGCCGTTGGGGCACAACAGGCTCCGCCTCAGGATGCTGTGGTCGCGCTGCCGCCTTCTCCTCCTACTCCACCGACTGCTGTCTCTCCGACTCCTCCTGCCATTCTGGATCATGCTGCTGCTAAGCTGGACCGGCTGCGGCAGGATCTTCTTGGCGCCGACCCTCGCTTGGTGGCCGGGCTCTTGGAGCTGGCTTCAGGATGGATTCGCTCCGACGCTTCGATTCGGACGGTGCTGGTCCAGGCCTCGACGGCTTGCGATGAGGAGAGGCAGGCCATCCTTGAGGCGAAGGCTGCTCGTGACGCAGCCCTGGGGGAGGTGGTCGACGTCCGTGGTCGCTGCAAGGCGCTGGAGGACGAGCTGCAAGGCCTGCGGGACCAGCTCGCGAAAGAGGCCCGCCTTCGCCAAGAGCAGGAAGAAGGCGTGAAGGCTCGCGAGGTGGCCGTCAAGGAGAGGGAGGTCAAGCTCAGGAGGCGCCGTGACCGCCTTGGCGCACTGGAGCAGGAGTTGGGGGCGAGGAAGGTCGAGCTGGACGATAAGGCCCAGGTTCTTGCCGAGGACCGTGTGGCCTTCGCGGAGATGGAGGCGAAGGCTCGCTCCTCGCTGAGGACGCTTTACGACAGCGGCCTGGAGCGCCCGCTGGCTGGCGCTGAGGACGGCCCCGCCAAGCTGCTTCCCTTCCTGGTTCGCGCTCTTGAAGATGTTGCCCTTGGCCTTGGCCCCACGGCCGAGGCCGAGGCGCGTGTCCTGTCTTCTGCAGCGCTGACGCAGGTCCTCACCCACATCTACCTTCGCGATCCCGACGTCGACCTCGACAGCCTGCTGGAGCCAGTAAGCGGCGAGCGTGCCGCTGCCGCTGCCGAGGTCGTGAAGGGTCGCACGGAGGCTCTGCTGGGGAAGTTCCGGGCCTTCAGCACCAAGCCGAAGCAAGGCGCTGCCGACCCCGCTTCTCCATGAGGCGAACCCACTCCGCGCTGCTTCACCGCCGACAAGTGACTCCGTTGTGGCTCCTATCCTGCCTTTAATTCCCGCACATGTATCATGCCTCGGGGAGGCGTTTAAACTTGCGTTTGGCATTGAGATAACAGTGTGGACTGTAATATTTGCTTTTTAATTCCTTGAAATTTAAGCTTTTCCTTCCTACTTGCTTATGTTCTACGCCAGCAGAGCCCGGCCCCGCGCATACCTCAGCCGCCGTTAGCCCCGACCGGAAACCGGGACGGGACCAAGGAGTGAGGGGCTACGTGACAAGTTAGGCTCCTGAGTCGCGATGCTCAGGAGTCCCCCTTGGCGCACGAACAGCAAGTAGGGAGGTGTGATGTGGGTGGATCTACCGTTCTACGTCTGCAGAGCCCGGCCGCGCGCATACCTCAACCGCTGTTAGCCTTTCGGAACTAAGGAGTGAGGGGCTACGTGACCAGTTAGGCTCCTGAGTCGCGATGCTCAGGAGTCCCCCTTGACGCTCAAACGGCCTTCGTACCTTGGCTCCGCTCGGGGAGAGACGCGCGACAAACCAGGCCCGGGGGGGGGGGGGGGGGGGGCTGGCTAGGTGGCGTGCGTCTGGGAGTGACCTAGGCGCAGCCCCCGTGCCCAGCCCCCTCGCGCGGCACTCCCGAGGGGAGGCGTTACAATGAGGCTAGACACTGAGCTCTGGGCTCCCTGAGGTTGATGCGGCCCGGGGGCCGCCCTCAGTTGTTTATCACCAGCGCGGAGCATAGCGCTTCCGTATGTGTACGGGCATAGCCGCTCCTCGGCAGTGTCGTCAGCCAGCGCGGAGCATGGTGCTTCCACTGGTACGTGGGAGGGGGCTCCCCTCTGGGAGGAGCCCCCGGGGCGTGTACAGCCCCGCCCTGACATGTGGCTGGCACGGTAGGGCCTAGCGAGGTGTGTCTGGGCACCCGTGAGCCAGCGCGGGACTCACGGGGCCCTACCTCTAGGCGGGTTGCGCCTGGCACTGGGCCTTATCTTGTGATGTGTCCCTGCAAATTTGGTTAGATGCCGGCACTCTACGTCCTCGGGTCCCGGCCCTCGAGCTGGTCTCAGCCGTCGCTGGTATGCCAGGTCGCGATGCCGTGGACAAGGCCAGAGGGTGAGGGCTGGAGAGCCAGTAAGAGCCCTGAGTCGCGATGCTCAGGTACCCACCCCCTTTAACGTGCAAGTGGTCGGCATGGAGAAGAAGAGGTGTCGTGGACAGGCATCAAATAATCAAGCATGGTGGGTCGAACGCATAGCCGGAAATAAACGCAAAAGGGATACATGCCGCTGGGTCTGGCCCGAGCGACTTGGGGGATGATGCAGCCCGAGGGGCGCCCCCAACAAGGTAAGCTAACAACATGAAATAAAAGGGATACATGCCACAGGGACGGAC
Source organism: Triticum urartu (assembly GCF_003073215.2). Classification (NCBI taxonomy): domain Eukaryota; kingdom Viridiplantae; phylum Streptophyta; class Magnoliopsida; order Poales; family Poaceae; genus Triticum; species Triticum urartu. Next base: position 281,470,816 of record NC_053022.1, read on the forward strand.
CCACGCGGCCTGGGAATAATGCATCCCTGGGGGGCGCTCCCAGCTGGAAATGAAACTTGAAAGATGTCACCTGATGATGTTGATGACGAAGGAGTGTTGGCGTAGCAGACTCGGTGGGCTGCGGAAGCCGGTCCTCACGAGCCCCCAGGCCCAGGGGCCTCGGGAGGCCCCGGAGGCGCTGGTGGCTCCTCGCGGACCATCTCCATCTCCGCCAGGGCTGCGGAACGCCTGGCCTCTTGAGCCTCCATGATGCCCCTCATGAGGCGCTGGTACGTGGCAGCCGCGTTCGGCAAGCCGTAAGGCATGCGAACGTAGCTGTGGGGTGGACCTTCGTAGCGCCCCACTCGCGAGGGCCAGAGGCGCTCCAGAGAGGCGACTCGATTGAGCCCTGGTATGTCGATGCAGACGCGCAGCCCACCATCCTCGCCTGGATGGGGAGCCACAGCTGGTAGGCGGCGGCCGCCTTTCATGACTCTTGACTCCTGTAGCTCCTGAATGGCCTTGCTGATGAACTCCTGAGGGACTGGCCCTCCTTGCCTTACTCCTTCTTGAGGGAAACGTGCTTCGAAACACGCCTCCATGTGGTGCCCAAGCGCCTCCCTCGTGACCTTAGCCAGGTCGGTGGCCCTCCAGGGGAGAGCCCCCGAGCCCTTCCTGAGGAGGGCGTCGGGTGCGCTTTCCTATGCGATGGAAGGAGGTTCCCCTTGGGCAGGCGCGGGCCCTGAGGGGCCTGCCTCCTGAGGGGCCGGGCCGGACGATGTCTTCTTCTTCTTGGGGGCGGTCTCGGGAAGCCTCCTGCTTCCACGATCCGAGTCTTCCAGTGATGCGGCCTGAAAGGCTCGTTCCAGGGAACACACCGCGTCCTTCTCTTCACAGGGCACCGTGATGACTCCGCCACTTCCTGGCATCTTGAGGACGTTGTAGCCATGGTGAGTTACGGCCATGAACTTGGCCAGCGCTGGGTACCCAAGGATGGCGTTGTACGCCAGGTAGATGTGAGCGACGTCGAAGTCGATGAGCTCGGTGCGGTAGTTGTCACGTGCCCCGAAGGTGACAGGGAGGCGGACCTGCCCAATCGGGACCGTGGAGCCGTCGGTGACTCCGGAGAAAGGCTTGGTCGGCTGAAGCTAGTTGTAGGGCACTTGGAGATTGTTGAATGTTTCCATGGACAGGACGTTGAGCCCTGCCCCGCCATCGATGAGGGTCCTGGTGACCACCACGTTGCTGATGATTGGGGAACAAAGCATCGGGAGGACTCCGGCTGTGGCCGCACACTTGAGCTGATCTGCTGAGCTGAACGTGATGGCGCACGCCGACCACCTGAGAGGGCGTGTGGCTTCGAGCTTGGGGAGGACTGCATTCACTTCGCGGGCGAACTGCTTGAAGATGCGTTGAGAGGCTGGGGCTTGAGCCCCGCCCAGGATGCAGGCGATCGCACGCGGCTCCTGGAAGCCCCAGCCCCCTCGTCCCGATGGCGGTCCTCGTTTCTCCTTGGCTGCGGCGGCAGCGGAGGGAGGCCTGCGTTGCCTTGCGGGCGATCCTCGCGAGGCTGATCCCTCCAGTCTCCCTCGCGAGGCGGGTCTTGCCAGCGATCCTCGCGAGGTCGATCGCGCCACCCTTGGCACGGGCAGCGGTCTTCCTAGCGTCCTGCGTTCCTTCCTCCTCCTCGACCGTAGCCCCGGTCACCGTGGTTGGGGCGACGGCCGATCCTTCCTTCTCGCACGGCTCGGAGCTCTTGACATTCGTTGGTGTTGTGGGTGTGGAGGTCGTGGTACACACAGTACCGACTGCCCTTGGAAGATTCGGGCTGATCTCTGCCCTGCTTGGTGTCTGGTTCTGCCGCGAGCACGGCAGCCCCCTTGCGCTTCACATCCTTGGCCTTGGGCTTCTTCTCTTCTGGGTCCGCGGCAGGCAGCTCGAGGAGGGAGAGACGCCCTTCCTCAGCCCTGGCGCACTTGGTTGCCAAGTTGAACAACTCCAAGGAAGTGCACAGGTCTTCATGCATCGCCAGCTCCTCCTTCATCTTGACATCGCACACGCCGTCGGAGAAGGCTGAGATGATGGCCTCCTCGGTCACCTTGGGAATCTTGAGGCGTGCGTTGTTGAAGCGCTGGATGTATTTCTGCAGGGTCTCTCCGGGTTGTTGCTTGATGTGGCGCATGTCGCTCACGGCGGGTGGCCGGTCGCGAGTACCTTGGAAGTTGGCGATGAAGCGGGTGCGCATCTCATCCCAGGAGGAGATCGTGCCTGGAGCCAGGTTCAGGAGCCAGGTGCGGGCCTCGTCCTTGAGCGCCATGGGAAACCAGTTCGCCATGACCTTCTCGTCTCCGTTGGCAGCTTCAATGCGAAGCTCATCGAGCTGGAGGAACTCCACAGGGTCGGCCGTGCCGTCGTAACGAGGAGGCAGGTCTGGCTTGAACTTGTCGGGCCACGCGACGCTGCGTAGCTCGGTGGTGAAGGTACGGCAGCCTGCTGTGGCCACGGGAGGCCTTGGGTGGCGGAGAGCTTGGTCTTGCATGTCCCCACGCGCTGCAGCTGGGAGCAGCGCGGGGTCTTGACGTGCGGGAGCAGGAGCATGGTCGCGACATGCTGGAGCAGGGAGTGCCCGGGCAGCTTCTTGCGGGCGAGGGACTTCTTGGCAGCTCTGCTCTTGCCGCGCTGGCACCTGACGGAGCGGGTTCCGCCTAGGGGCCACGCGCCTTGGAGTCATGGCGCCTTCTTGAGGAGGAGGCGGCTGGGGCGCCCCCGGAGCTTCATCGCCCACGCGGGGCGGGGTGCGGTGCTGCAGAACGGACGGCGCAGGAGAGCCCCCTGTGGCACGGACGAGCTCGACGACGCGGTCGAGCCATTCTTTGTAGACTTCGTCGACGGGACGGTAGCGCAGGAGCTCGTTTGCCGCGATGAGCGCAGCTCGAGCCTCCATGGGTGCGCGGAGCGCGCGGGACGAAGAACCAGCTGGGGTGAGCGAGGGAGTAGCGGTGCGGCCATCTTGCCGCACGGACGGATGCTGAGACGACGCTGCTACTCGTTCCCCGCCGGGCCGGTGGCCGCGTTGACGACAGGTGACGGGGAACGGCGAGGACGCCCGCCGACAGGAGCCGTCCGGGCGACGCGGGAAGCGAGAGTGGCCCGGCGCTCGGCGCGGGCCCGACGAGCGTCAGACGTGGACGCGATGGTCGGAGGAGAACGGGGTGGTGGAAGACGAATTCCGGCGCAGCCCTACCTGGCGCGCCAAATGTCGGATTTCGGGTTCCGGCAGACCCTTGAGGTTCAAACAATGGGGTGCGCGCGGAGATTTCGCCTTCTACCTACCTGCACCCCTCCGCCTTGCTAAGATCTAAGCTATGGAAAGAACAGCACAAGAGACACAGGGTTTATACTGGTTCGGGCCACCGTTGTGGTGTAATACCCTACTCCAGTGTGTGGTGTGGTGGATTGCCTCTTGGGCTGATGATGATGAGCAATACAAGGAAGAACAGCCTCGCGAGGGTCTGTTCTTGGCTGGGGGGATGAACTGCTAGGAGGAGTTCAGTCGCCCTTCTCTCTCTCTCTCTCTGTGTGATGCTACTCGATCCGATCCTAGCTAGTTTCTCTCTTGGATTCTAGATTCTCCCTTCTTTATTGCCCCTCTACCCTGGGGGTGGCTAGTCCTATTTATAGGCAAAGGCCCTGGGCCTCTTCCCAAATATTGAGCGGGAAGGGCACCAACAATTGGCCATTTTGAAGGGGAACATCTGGTACACTTATCCTGACTAAAGTTGGTCCTCGCCTGCCAAATGCTCTAGTGGTGACGCTGGCTTGGGCTCCACAATGACTTCCTGCCGTTGGACTGGTCTTGGTCTCGTTGCACCGAAACAGGTGCCTTTGCTTGATGCTCTCTCCTGCGCTTGCTCCCTTTGCACCAAAGAGGAAAGGAGGACACTACGCGGCTGGCGCCCGCCTGGCGCCTTTGGTCGTCATGGCTTGCATCACGGGCACCTCGTGAGGTACCCGCCTTGATCTCTCCGCCTCCTCGCGAGCCAGCCTGATGAGGCCGTGCCTCAGGAAGCTCCGTGTCGTCCGCCCCGCGAGGCTTGGACCCTCGCGAGGGTCTTGGGTCTGTGTTGATGAAGATGGGCCGTGCTGGGCCCCCTTTTGAGCCACGCCGCAGGCCACAGGCAGGCAAGTCTGGGGACCCCTGTTCCCAGAACGCCGACAAATTACTATAAGGATGTTCTGAAGGGTGCCTGCCTTGTGGCGGATGAATGTTCTAGGGATGTAATTTTTGAGTGAAACTTGCTCGTTTTGTCCTGTGCGCTGAAAACTTGTTTATATGCGCTAAGCAATGCTGTTGGAATTTAAAATATTAAATTCTGTGCGGCTGTTTATCAATTCTGAGTGATGGCGAGTCGTCGGCTTCTGCCCCCGTGCTGCTAGTGCTGGGGTGTTCGGGGATAAACCTGAGCGCTCTTTTTCCCATGTTTGGGTCCTTCGAGGGAGGCGCTCAGCCCAACGAACAAGGCAATCGGACTATAACGCGTGAACACTCTCACTTAGCCATAGAATTCTATAATTTTAAATTTCGGCGAAGCCCCTGGTATTCGGAAGACCGAGTTCGGGGCGCTATCCACGCCTTGGCCGGACAGAGCCGGCTCCTCGCCCTAAGCGGCATAAGTCTTTAGGGACTCTAAGAAACCTCTCGAACAGCGACCAGCTCTCGCTTCATCATGACAGTCAGTTTTAGATTTCTCCACTGAGGTGCTCGACCCAGCTCAACTGGGGCACAATCGCAGTGGTTCTCCTAGTGCTACCTTAGCCAATATAGCGGAACGTAAGGAACCAAAACATAGGAGCCGGGCAAACCCAACTATTGACCCAAGACATGATTCAGAGCCGATGCATATAATGCTATAGTTCGGGGTGCCGCACTTGTTAAAGTGTTCAGAATTCTCACACCATATTGAGGGGTACTAAAGCCCCTGGCGTATTTTGGCCGTACCAACGTGTACGGGTGCAACATGTCGTTAAGGAACATATATATATAAAAAGGTAATGCAAAAATAGACGAAAGCTATGCATTGTTTATTAAAAAGGGGTGTGATCAAGGCAGAACGATACAAGTAATGCGATAAGTGGAAGGTTGTACTAGTTAACATGTCCGCTCCAGGGGCAAGCTGCGGAATAGTATGCGGAACGGGTATACTGCTCGTGATAGAGACCACCTGGGAGTTCCGTAATGCGGCATGTCTTGTCTGCTTCCCTGGTTCCTAAATCACTTGTGCGGCAATTGAACTGCCGAACAAGCCCTCCGAAGGATGAAGTCCTGAAAGTAAGAGAAAATTAAAAAATCGGCAGCTCCTGGTACGGTTTAAGCCGTGTTTTGGGCGTGCCGTGATGGTGCCCCTCCCCCTGTGCCCATGGTATCTCTAGAGCGTAGTTATGTACGCGAAGTACTGGCGTCACCTTTTTGCGAGGGTTGGGGTTGGGGCCACATTGCTACGCATGCTCGGATCATGCCAGGCGGTCTTGTTGTAGGTTACTCCGGGCGCGCTTGACGGTGTCCGGTCGTTTAGTGGTCGGACTGGAGAACTGCCTCGAGAGGCTGTTTTGTACTTCCGCTGCAAGGGCCGCCGTGTGCTCCTCCATTCGGAGGGAGCGTTCGGTGTTTCCATTGACCGTAATTACTCCTCGAGGGCCTGGCATCTTGAGCTTAAGGTATGCGTAATGCGGTACCGCATTGAACTTAGCGAATGCAGTTCGCCCGAGCAGTGCGTGATAACCACTGCGAAACGGGACTATGTCGAAGATTAACTCCTCGCTTCGGAAATTATCCAGAGATCCGAAGACCACTTCAAGTGTGACTGAGCCTGTACAGTTGGCCTCTACACCTAGTATTACGCCTTTAAAGGTCGTTTTGGTGGGCTTAATCCTCGAGGGATCTATGCCCATTTTCCGCACTGTATCCTGGTAAAGCAGGTTCAGGCTGCTGCCGCCGTCCATAAGGACTCTAGTGAGATGAAATCCGTCAATAATTGGGTCTAGAACCAATGCGGCGAATCCGCCATGACGGATGCTAGTGGGATGGTCCCTTCGATCAAAGGTGATCGGGCAAGAGGACCATGGGTTGAACTTTGGGGCGACTAGCTCTACCGCGTATACGTCCCTCAACGCGCGCTTCCGCTCCCTTTTGGGGACGTGGGTTGCGTATATCATGTTCACCGTCCGCACTTGTGGGGGAAAACCCTTCTGTCCACTGTTGTTCGGCGGCCGGGGCTCCTCGTCGTCATCGCTATGCAGCCCCTTCTCTTCATTTTCGGCGTTTAACTTGCCTGCCTGCTTGAACACCCAACAATCCCTGTTGGTGTGATTGGCTGGCTTTTCGAGGGTGCCATGTATCTGGCACGAGCGGTCGAGTATTCGGTCCAAACTGGACGAGCCCCTAGGATTCCTTTTGAATGGCTTTTTCCGCTGACCGGATTTAGAGCCTCTGAATCCGGCATTAACTTCCGTATCCTCAGCATTGTCGCCGTTAATGCGGCGCTTCTGCTTGTTGCGACGCGACCTGCCACTACTGTCCCTGGTGTCCGAATTACCAGGGTTCTTGGTCATATTGTTGCTACGAGCAAGCCAGCTGTCTTCTCCCGCGCAAAAGTGGGTCATGAGTGTCGTGAGTGCTGCCATAGATTTCGGCTTTTCCTGTCCAAGGTGCCGGGCCAGCCACTCGTCACGGATATTGTGCTTGAAGGCTGCTAGGGCCTCAGCGTCTGGACAGTCGACTATTTGACTTTTCTTTGTTAGGAACCGTGTCCAGAATTGCCTGGCCGATTCCTCTGGCTGCTGAATTACGTGACTTAGGTCATCGGTGTCTGGGGGTCGCACATAAGTGCCCTGGAAATTGTCGAGGAATGCGGCTTCCAAGTCCTCCCAACGACTGATTGATCCTGTTGGCAAGCTGTTAAGCCAATGCCGAGCTGGTCCTTTAAGCTTGAGTGGGAGGTATTTGATGGCGTGTAGGTCATCACCGCGGGCCATGTGGATATGAAGGAGATAGTCCTCGATCCATACCACAGGATCTGTTGTGCCATCGTATGATTCGATGTTCACGGGTTTGAAACCCTCGGGGATTTGATGATCCATTACTTCATCTGTGAAGCATAGTGGGTGTGCGGCGCCTCTGTATTGGGCTATATCACGACGCAGCTCAAACGAGCTTTGTCTACCTCTCTGTCTGCCGCTCTCTCATGAGGGCTGGTTTCTCCATCCTCCTGTGCTAAATCTTGCTGGAGGGGGTTTTCTTCGGCGCTTTCCGGAGTATTATTATCTCCCGTGCTGGAATCACCATATTTGTTTTGGCGGGATTTTGAGCGGCGCCGCTGACGCCGGCGCTTAGGCTGTTTCTTGGAGGGTTCATCCTCCGCTGTTCCATCGCCATCTCCCTCTTTTGGGGTGTCCACCATGTATATGTCATACAACGAGGTGGCTTTCCAGGGCCTAGTAGGCACTGGCTCTTCATCATCTCCTTCATCGGCGTCCATACCGTCGATGTCTTTGGAGTCGAAGTCGAGCATGTCGGTTAAGTCGTCGACAGTGGCTACAAAGTGGGTGGTGGGTGGGATTTGAATTTCTTCATCGTCCGTACCCCAACCTTGCTGACCGTAGTCCGGCCAGGGCTCTCCTGATGAAGAGAGAGACTTCAGTGACTTCAGGATATCGCCGAAAGGCGAGTGCTGAAAGATGTCCGCGGCAGTGAACTCCATGATCGGCGCCCAACCGGATTCGATCGTCAGGGGCGCGGAGGGTTCAGAGTCCGGAGAGGAGTCCATCTCCTTGGAGTCACGAGTCTCGCAGAGTACGGGGCTGGTGCTTGGCTCAATCGCCGTTGGGGTCACAGCCCCCGAGGTGGCGTCCAACCGCCCATCCTCGATCGGCGCAGTTGGCTCCGAATTAAGGGTCGAAGCTGATGCAGGTGCGGCCTCCAGGGCACTATTCGGCGACAGAGCTAGATCATGCTCGTCGGGACAGTGCGGCGCACTCGGCAGTGACTCGAATCCGTCGAGGATCAAGTCCCCGAGGATGTCAGCCGTGTAGTTTAAACTTCCAAATCTAACCTGACGGCCAGTGGCGTAGCTTTCGATCTGCTCCAGATGGCCAAGTGAATTGGCCCGCAGTGCGAAGCCGCCAAAGATGAAGATCTGTCCGGGGAGGAAGGTCTCACCCTGGACTGCATCGCTATTGATGATCGTAGGAGCCATCGAGCCTGACGGCGATGACACAGAGGAACTCTCAATGAAAGCACCAATGACTGTGTCAAAACCGGCGGATCTCGGGTAGGGGGTCCCGAACTGTGCGTCTAGGCCGGATGGTAACAGGAGGCAAGGGACACGAAGTTTTACCCAGGTTCGGGCCCTCTCGATGGAGGTAAAACCCTACGTCCTGCTTGATTAATATTGATGATATGGGTAGTACAAGAGTAGATCTACCACGAGATCGAGGAGGCTAAACCCTAGAAGCTAGCCTATGGTATGATTGTTGATGTGTATGTTGTCCTACGGACTAAAACCCTCCGGTTTATATAGACACCGGAGAGGGTTAGGGTTACACAAAGTCGGTTACAATGGTAGGAGATCTACATATCCGTATCGCCAAGCTTGCCTTCCACGCCAAGGAAAGTCCCTTCCGGACACGGGACGGAGTCTTCAATCTTGTATCTTCATAGTCCAGGAGTCCGTATGAAGGTATAGTCCGGCCATCCGGACACCCCCTAATCCAGGATTCCCTCAAGACCCAAGTGGCGGCGGCCTCCCGTGTTCTACTTCTCCTCGATGATGGCATCGGACATGGAGAAGCTGGCTATCGACTTGTCGCTCTCCACGCACCCGGCTTCTGTCTCTGCCTGCATGGCGCTGCCGCGGGCACGGGAGGCGCGCCCACAGACACTGGTGGTGTGGTACGCCATGGCAGCGATGACGCCCGTACCGGTGTGCTCGCCGCCGTGCCGGCGTGAAGCAACTCGCCACTCCTCATCGAGCTGAACTGGAGCGGTGAGTTGCTGAACAACGCGCCTGCATGGGATGGAAACTGGCTCCGTCGGGCCAAGCGAGGTTGGTGAAGCACCGAGCGGCCTCGCCCGTATTCGGAGGGCTCGGCGGGCCACCCAGCCGGGTAATATGTCGGAGAACGGCTCCTTGGAAGCCATCAGAAGAGTGGAGAAAATGGTGAAGGAGGAGATGGGGGAGCGGCGGAGGGGTGCGATTCTTGCCCGCTGTCTGTCTGGCCTCGTGTAAATAGAGGGCGGATGGTAGGAGCTTGGCCGGCGTCTGGCCTCATTTAAACTGAGGGCGGACGGGAGGAGCTCGGCCGGTGTTGCGTTTAATTCCGGACCGCTCATGAACGGACGTGTGGCTGGAGTAGGTTTCTTGGTTTGCATGCAGGTTTAATGGAGGCGAGGAGGCGTGTTCAGCCGGGCGTGCAGCGGACGGCGTAGTACTATTTGATTTGACAGCGGGCGGCGCAGTTCCGATATGGCTTTAATGTAGACGAGGGAGGGAGTAGCGGTTCACGAAATGTTGAACGGCCAATGCATCCTCCTTCAATTAATGCATGAGGGAAGTAATGGGAGGAGGACCAGGAAAAGAGGCTGCACGATGTGAATGCAACGCAGTTTGCCCTCATATAAAGGCGCCCCTCCATTCCAATGCATCTACCACATCGTACGCACCTAAGCATTTGCCTAAGCACCTACACTACGCGCAAAAGTCCTTGCTCCAGACCCATGGCGGCGATGCGCGCGAGCAGCCAGCGGCTGTGCCAGATGGTCCACGACGCGGGCCTGCGGCATGGCCCGAGGATTGTCTCCAGACGGTGTTGGCGACTGGCTGGTGGATGGCCGCCGTCGACGCCAACTACGACTCTCGGTTGGACCAGATGATCATTGCCACCACCAACAAGTTCACCGTCCTCAAGAAGCTCGTGAACGACATCGCCGTACTCCTCCAGCCCCCGTGCCCGAGCTCCTCATTGCTTGCCACCCTAATCGGCCTCCATGGCCGAAACCTCTTTCAAGCACCGGTGGCCCTGTGACTGCCCGCCGACGCCACGAAGAATGTCGACCTGGAGGTCGCACTCGTCGCGAGGCGCCTCGCCCTGCAAGAATTCGTCGACCTACACATCCACATGTACGAGCAAATCATGTACATAGGTATCTACAGGGCCAGTGAGGATGCTACGACGTTGGCCTTCCTCAACCGGCTGGAAGCCTTGGATGCCTTTGCTGAGAAGCACCTCGACCTTGCCACAAAAGCCGCCGCTCCTTAGCCGCCGGTCAATGGCCCGGCGCACTAAGTTGAGGAGGAGGAGGTCGTACGTTGATGGATGCATCTTTCTTCTTGCCTTCTGTAACCACCACTGCGATTGCATCATCATCGTGGCCTTAATTCTTATTGTGTTGTTGCATTCTCGTTCCAGTCAATACCGACATGTGCGATCCCTTTGCTTAATTATATGCATCACTGTAACTAGTACTCCACTCGTCAATTTATAAGTTGTGCTTACCTTTTCCATCAACTTCATGCAACGCACGGGCATCTTGCTAGAAACACTAGAACATGTCGGACCGCGTGTGACCAAACCGACGATGCCCCAACCTAGCTACTATGTACCCTGCTTATCTGGCGGAAATAGCCCCGCCCTAGTGTTTCCAATCGTTATTTCTATCTATCGATCATGCCAAGGAGCAGAACCAAAATGTTACAATTTATACATGTTTCACTACTCCTACTCCTATAAAAGACTCAGTTGGTGATGGTGGTGTGTCTGCAATCCATCATTTCTGACCATTAGATCTGCATCTAACGGTTGTGAGGTAAGTTGTGGCATTTTTGCAACAATAGCCCACTTCTCTGCTCGAATTTGCAGAAAACCCCTTATTATCTTGAAAGCAACCACATCCCTCCCTCACCTCATCAAAACAGCCTGAGAAATATATTTTGAGTGAAAAGTACTCCCTCCATTCCTAAATATTTGTCTTCCTAGAGATTTCAATAAGTGACTACATACGAAGCAAAATGAGTGAATCTACACTTCAAAATATGTCTATATAATCCGTATGTGATAGTCCATTTGAGATCTCTAAAAAGACAAATATTTAGGAATGGAGGGAGTAATATATTAGGAGTGTATCAAAACAAGAGTGATTTCTTTCAAGTTTGTGAACAAGTACTACTATTCTACTACTTTGGATCCGTCGCAACGCACGGGCACATTGCTAGTAAAAGGAAAAGGCCTGCCGCGTTCGCATCGCACTCCCCCCACACACGCCCGGGAATCGGGAGTACTCCATGGCCCTTCCAGCATGACACATAGCTTAGGGAAGGCGTGTTGCCTAGCATTTTCACTTTCATGTGGGACCGTCGTTGAGCAAACCGAGTATTGGCAAACCGCACCCCGCCCGCCGCCGGGTTGGAAAACAGAAACGTGGGGAAGATCTAGTTGTAGCACGGAAGCCAAGAAATTTGTTGTCAGATGGGGCTCATTGATAGAGTAGGAGCATTCCGTACTACTCTACTCCTACTAGTACCAAGTTTGTACTATACAACTAGTACTACCACTATACAACTAGTAGGTACGTGCACGGCACAGCATCGTAGGAACAAAAAATGGGAAGATCTTGTTTTGGGTGATTTATCTTTTTTTCAGTCAACGTAGTATGAATAATATGATGTGGGGGGCACCCATGAAGCTTATGTGGCTTGGTTGCATGGCTACGAAAGGTTAGAGAAAATTAAATAGATAATGTGTTTAGAGTGCCCTCCACTAAGTAGATATACTTTGGATGCATTGCAATGGGATGGCACATCTATATCTATACCCCCTATATAGTGTGTGAATAACTTTGAAAGTTGGTCGTTGGATGAAACCAATCTGACTGTACAAAGATGGAAAATCCGAGCACTACTGGCCATTGGATATCATCTACATTCCATGTGTCTTGGGTGCTAGCCCTACCCCTCTATTTATATGTTGAGCCTTGGGGTCGAAACTTGGAGTAAAAGCCTCCACAAAATCGGTTTCACCCAAAAGGCAAGAGTCCTTCTCGGACTCCAGGGCCAGACGCCAGGGTTCCCGACGTCTGGACCCAGACGCCATGGACCCTAGCGTCTGGCCCCTGGACTCCGCAAAACTTCCTTTCGCGCTTTCCAAAAACCTTGTGGGCTTTCCTCTTTGTCCTAAATAAAGTGTTCTCATACCCAAACATTTCGGGAAACATCCAGAACCCCTTCCGGTGAATTATGGAACCCTTCCGGAGACCAAACACTATTATCCCATATATCACACTTTATCTCCGGACCATTCCGGAGTTCCTCGTCATGTCTGTGATCTTATCCGGAACTCCGAACAACATTCGGTTACCAACATACATAACTCATAAATACTATATCGTCAATGAACGTTAAGCGTGCGGACCCTACGGGTTCGAGAACTATGTAGACATGACCGAGACACTTCTCTGGTCAATAACCAATAGCAGAACCTGGATGCCCATATTGGCTCCTACATATTCTACGAAGTTCTTTATCGGTCGAACCGCATAACAATATACGTTGTTCCCTTTGTCATCGGTATGTTACTTGCCCGAGATTCGATCGTCGGTATCTCAATACCTAGTTCAATCTCGTTACCGGCAAGTCTGTTTACTCGTTCCGTAATGCACCATCCCGCAACTAACTCATTAGTTACATTGCTTGCAAGGCTTATAGTGATGTGCATTACCGAGAGGGCCTAGAGATACCTCTCCGACAATCGGAGTGACAAATCCTAATCTCGATCTATGCCAACTCAACAAGTACCATCGAAGACACCTATAGAGCACCTTTATAATCATCCAGTTACGTTGTGACGTTTGGTAGCACACAAAGTGCTCCTCTGGTAATCGGGAGTTGCATAATCTCATAGTCATAGGAACATGTATAAGTCATGAAGAAAGCAATAGCAGTAAACTAAAATGATCAAGTGCTAAGCTAACAGAATGGGCCAAGTCAATCACATCATTCTCCTAATGATGTGATCCCATTTATCAAGTGACAACTCATGTCTATGGTTAGGAAACATAACCATCTTTGATTAACGAGCTAGTCAAGTAGAGGCATACTAGTGACACTCCGTTTGTCTATGTATTCACACATGTATTATGTTTCTAGTTAATACAATTCTAGCATGAATAATAAACATTTATCATGAAACAAGGAAATAATAATAACTTTATTATTGCCTCTAGGGCATATTTCCTTCAGTCTCCCACTTGCACTAGAGTCAATAATCTAGTTCACATCTTTATGTGATTAGTTCACATCTCCATGTGATTAATACCCAAAGGGTTTACTAGAGTCAATAATCTAGTTCACATCTTTATGTGATTAGCTCTCATCTCCATGTGACTAATACCCAAAGGATTTACTAGAGTCAATAATCTAGTTCACATCGCTATGTGATTAACACCCAAAGAGTTATCATGTTTTGCTTATGAGATAAGTTTAGTCTACGGGTCTGCAACATTCAGATCCATATGTATTTCGCAACTATGTCTACAATGCTCTGCATGGAGCTACTCTAGTTAATTGCTCCCACTTTCAATATGTATCCATATCGAGACTTAGAGTCATCTAGATCGATGTAAAAAGCTTACATCGATGTAACTCTTTACGACGAACTCTTTTATCACCTCCATAACCGAGAAATATTTCCTTAGTCCTCTAAGGATAATTTTGACCGTTGTCCAGTGATCTACTCCTAGATCACTATTGTACTCCCTTGCCAGAAAAATGCTAAGGTATACAATAGGACTGGTAAACAACATAGCATACTTTATAGAACCTATGACTGAGGCATAGGGAATGACTTTTCATTCTCTTTCTATTTTCTGTTGTGGTCGGGTCTCAACTTCACACCTTGCAACACATGGAAGAACTCCTTCTTTGACTATTCCATTTTGAACTACTTCAAAATCTTGTCAAGGTATGTACTCATTGAAAAAACTTATCAAGCGTCTTGATCTGTCTCTATAGATCTTGATGCTCAATATGTAAGTAGCTTCATCGAGGACTTTCTTTGAAAAACTCTTTTCAAACACTCCTTTATGCTTTCCAGAAAATTCTACATTATTTCCGATCAACAATATGTCATTCACATATACTTATCAAAAATGTTGTAGTGATCCCACTCACTTTCTTCTAAATACAGGCTTGATCACAAGTCTGGATAAAACCATACGCTTTGATCACTTTATCAAAGCATATATTCCAACTCTGAGATGCTTGCACCAGTCCATAGATGGATCGCTGGAGCTTGCTCACTTTGTTAGCACCTTTAGGATCAACAAAACCTTCTGGTTGCATCATATACAACTCTTCTTTTAAGAAATCCATGAAGGAATGCAGTTTTGACATCCATTTGCCAGATTTCATAAAATGCGGCAACTGCTAACATGATTCGCATAGACTTTTAAGCATCGATACGAGTGAGAAATTCTCATCGTAGTCAACACCTTGAACTTGTCGAAAACATTTTGCGACAATTCGAGCTTTCTAGATAGTAACACTACTATCAGCGTTCATCTTCCTCTTGAAGATCCATTTATTCTTAATGACTCACCGATCATCGGGCAAGTCAATCAAAGTCCATACTTTGTTCTCATACATGGATCCCATCTCAGATTTCATGGCCTCAAGCCATTTCACAGAATCTGGGCTCATCATCGCTTCCTCATAGTTCGTAGGTTCGTCATGGTCTAGTAACATGACTTCCAGAAAGGATTATCGTACCACTCTGGTGTGGAACATACTCGGGTTGTCCTATGAGGTTCGGTAGTAACTTGATCTGAAGTTTCATGATCATCATCATTAGCTTCCTCACTAATTGGTGTAGAGATCACTAGAACTGATTTCTATGATGAACTACTTTCCAATTCAGGAGAAGGTACAATTACCTCATCAAGTTCTACATTCCTCCCACTCACTTCTTTCGAGAGAAACTCCTTCTCTAGAAAGGATCCACTTTTAGCAACAAAGATCTTGCCTTTGGATCTGTGATAGAAGGTGTACCCAACAGTTTCCTTTGGGTATTCTATGAAGACACATTTCTCCGATTTGGGTTCGAGCTTATCAGGTTGAAACTTTTTTACATAAGCATCATAGCCCCAAACTTTAAGAAACGACAGCTTAGGTTTCTAGCCAAACCATAGTTCATATGGCGTCGTCTCAACTGATTTAGATGGTGCCCTATTTAACATGAATGCAGCTGTCTCTAATGCATAACCCCAACATGATAGTGATAAATCGGTAAGAGACATCATAGATCTCACCATATCTAATAAAGTAAGGTTATGACGTTCGGACACACCATTACGCTGTGGTGTTCCAGGTGGCGTGAGTTGTGAAACTATTCTGCATTGTTTCAAATGAAGACCAAACTCGTAACTCAAATAGTCTCCTCCACGAAGATCGTAGAAATTTTATTTTCTTGTTATGATGATTTTCCACTTCACTCTGAAATTATTTGAACTTTTCAAATGTTTCAGATTTATGTTTCATCAAGAAGATATACCCATATCTTACTCAAATCATCTGTGAAGGTCAGAAAATAACGATACCTGCCGCGAGCCTCAACACTCATCGGACTGCATACATCAGTATGTATTATTTCCAACAAGTATGTTTCTCACTCCATTGTTTTGGAGAACGGAGTCTTAGTCATCTTGCCCATGAGGCATGGTTCGCAAGCATCAACTGGTTCATAATCAAGTGATTCCAAAAGTCCATTAGCATGGATTTTCTTCATGCGCTTTCCACCAATATGACCTAAACGGCAGTGCCACAAATAAGTCGCACTATCATTATTAACTTTGCATCTTTTGGCTTCAATATTATGAATATGTGTATCACTACGATCGAGATTCAATAAACCATTCACCTTGGGTGTATGACCATTGAAGGTTTTATTCATGTAACAATTATTCTCTGACTTTAAATGAATAACCGTATTGCAATAAACATGATCAAATCATTTTCATGCTTAACGCAAACACCAAATAACACTTATTTAGGTTCAACACTAATCCCGAAAGTATAGGGAGTGTGCGATGATGATCATATCAATCCTGGAACCACTTCCAACACACATCGTCACTTCACCTTTAACTAGTCTCTATTCATCCTGCAACTCCCGTTTCGAGTTACTAATCTTAGCAACTGAACTAGTATCAAATACTGAGGGGTTGCTATAAACACAAGTACACATCAATAACATGTATATCAAATATACCTTTGTTCACTTTGCCGTCCTTCTTATCCGCCAAATACTTGGGGCAGTTCTACTTCCAGTGACCAGTCCCTTTGCAGTAGAAGCACTTAGTCTCAGGCTTAGGTCTAGACTTGGGCTTCTTCACTTGAGCAGCAATTGGCTTGCTATTCTTCTTGAAGCTCCCCTTCTTCCCTTTGCCCTTTTCTTGAAACTAGTGGTTTTGTCAACCATCAACACTTGATGCTTTTCTTGATTTCTACCTTCGCCGGTTTCAGCATCACAAAGAGCTTGGGAATTGTTTCCGTTATCCCTTGCATATTATAGTTCATCACGAAGTTCCAGTAACTTGGTGATAGTGACTAGAGAACTCTATCAATCACTATCTTATCTGGAAGATTAACTCCCACATGATTCAAGTGATTGTAGTAATCTGACACTCTGAGCACATGCTCACTAGCTGAGCTATTCTCCTCCATCTTGTAGGCAAAGTGCTTGTCAAAGGTCTCATACCTTTCGACATGGGCATGAGTCTAAAATACTAATTTCAACTCTTGGAACATCTTATATGCTCTGTGGCGTTCAAAACGTCTTTGAAGCCCCAATTCTAAGCCGTAAAGCATGGTGGACAAAACTATCAAGTAGTCATCATATCGAGCTCGCCAACCATTCATAACGTCTTCATCTGCTCCTGCAATCGGTCTATCACCTAGCGGTGCATCAAGGACATAATTCTTCTGTGCAACAATGAGGATAATCCTCAGATCATGGATCCAATCCGCATCACTGCTACTAACATCTTTCAACTTAGTTTCTCTCTAGGAACATATGAAAATAAACGGGGAGATACATCGCGAGCTATTGATCTACAACATAGTTATGCAAATACTATCAGGACTAAGTTCATGATAAATTAAAGTTCAATTAATCATATTACTTAAGAACTCCCACTTAGATAGGCATCCCTCGAATCATCTAAGTGATCACGTGATCCAAATCAACTAAACCATGTCCGATCATCACGTGAGATGGAGTAGTTTTCAATGGTGAACATCACTATGTTGATCATATCTACTATATGATTCACGCTCGACCTTTCGGTATCTAGTGTTCCGAGGCTATATCTGCATATGCTAGGCTCGTCAAGTTTAACCCGAGTATTCTGCATGTGTAAAATTGTCTTACACCCGTTGTAGTTGAACGTTGAGCTTATCACACCTGATCATCACGTGGTTTCTTGGCACGACGAACTTTGGCAACGGTGCATACTCAGGGAGAACACTATTACCTTGAAATTTAGTGAGAGGTCATCTTATAATGCTACCGTCAAACAAAGCAAAACAAGACCCATAAAGGATAAACATCACATGCAATCAATATAAGTGATATGATATGGCCATCATCATCTTGTGCCTTTGATCTCCATCTCCAAAGCACAGTCATGATCACCATCATCACCGGCGCGACACCTTGATCTCCATCGTAGCATCATTGTCGTCTCGCCATCTATTGCTTCTACGACTATCGCTACCGCTTAATGATAAACTAAAGCAATTACAGGGCGATTGCATTGCATACAATAAAGCGACAACCATATGGCCCCTGCCAGTTGCCGATAACTCCGTTACAAAACATGATCATCTCATACAATAAATATAGCATCATGTTTTGACCATATCACATCACAACATGCCCTAAAAAAACAAGTTAGACGTCCTATACTTTGTTGTTGCAAGTTTTACGTGGCTGCTACGGGCTAAGCAAGAAACGTTCTTACCTACGCATCAAAACCACAATGATAGTTCGTCAAGTTAGTGTTGTTTTAACCTTCTCAAGGACCGGGCGTAGCCACACTTGGTTCAACTAAGGTTGGAGAAACTGACACCCACCAGCCACATGTGTGCAAAGCACGTCGGTAGAACCAGTCTCGCGTAAGCGTACGCGTAATGTCAGTCTGGGCCGCTTCATCCAACAATACCGCCGAACCAAAGTATGACATGCTGGTATGCAGTATGACTTGTATTGCCCACAACTCACTTGTGTTCTACTCATGCATATAACATCTACGCATAAACCTGGCTCTGATACCACTGTTGGGGGACGTAGTAATTTCAAAAAAATCCTACGCACACGCAAGATCATGGTGATGCATAGCAATGAGAGGGGAGAGTATGTCCACGTACCCTCGTAGACCGAAAGCGGAAGCGTTTATCAACGTGGTTGATGTAGTCGTACACCTTCGCGATCCGCCCGATAAAGTACCAAACATACAGCACCTCGCATTCTGCACACATTCAGCTCGATGACGTCCTAGCCTTCTTGATCCAGCAAGAGGGGCGAAGTAGTAGATGAGTTCCGGCAGCACGACGGCGTGGTGACGGTGTTGGTAAAGAACAATCTCCGTAGGGCTTCGCCTAAGCACTACGAAAACTATTATGGAGGATAAACTAGAGGGGACGGGGTTGCCGGCACAGGGCTTGGTGTTTCTTGATGTGTGTGTTGGGTGCTAGCCCTACCCCACTATTTATATGTTGAGCCCTAGGGTCAAAACTTGGAGTAAAAGCCTCCACAAAGTTCACCCGAAAGGCAAGAGTCCTTCTCGGACTCCAGGGCCAGACGCCAGGGTTCCTGGCATCTGGACCCAGACGCCAGGGATCCTGATGTCTGGCCCCTGGACTCCGCAAAACTTCCTTTTGCGCATTCCAAAAACCTTGTGGGCTTTCCCCTTTGGCCCAAATAAAGTGTTCTCATACCCAAACATTTCGGGAAACATCCGGAACCCCTTCCCGTGAATTCCGGAACCCTTCCGGAGACCAAACACTATTATCCCATATATCAAACTTTATCTCCGGACCATTCCGGAGTTCCTCATCATGTCTGTGATCTTATCCGAAACTCCGAACAACATTCGATTACTAACATACATAACTCATAAATACTATATCGTCAATGAACGTTAAGCGTGCGGACCCTACGGGTTTGAGAACTATGTAGATATGACCGAGACACTTCCCTGTTCAATAACCAATAGCAGAACCTGGATGCCCATATTGGCTCCTACATATTCTACAAAGATCTTTATTAGTCAAACCGCATAACAATATACGTTGTTCCCTTTGTCATCGGTATGTTACTTGCCCGAGATTCGATCATCGGTATCTCAATACCTAGTTCAATTTCGTTACCGGTAAGTCTCTTTACTCGTTCCGTAATGCATCATCCCGCAACTAACTCATTAGTTACATTGCTTGCAAGGCTTATAGTGATGTGCATTACCAAGAGGGCCTAGAGATACCTCTCCGACAATCGGAGTGACAAATCCTAATCTCGATCTATGCTAACTCAACAAGTACCATCGGAGACACCTGTAGAGCACCTTTATAATCAACCAGTTATGTTGTGACATTTGGTAGCACACAAAGTGTTCCTCCGGTAATCAAGAGTTGCATAATCTCATAGTCATAGGAACATGTATAAGTCATGAAGAAAGCAATAGCAGTAAACTAAAACGATCAAGTGGTAAGCTAACGAAATGGGTCAAGTCAATCACATCATTCTCCTAATGATGTGATCCCGTTTATCAAATGACAACTCATGCCTATGGTTAGGAAACATAACCATCTTTGATTAACGAGCTAGTCAAGTAGAGGCATACTAGTGACACTCTGTTTGTCTATGTATTCATGCATGTATTATGTTTCCAGTTAATACAATTCTAGCATGAATAATAAACATTTATCATGAAATAAGGAAATAAATAATAACTTTATTATTGCCTCTAGGGCATACTTCCTTCAGCATGATCCCAAGAGTTCCCTTCTTGACCCACTTTTTGGTGTTTGGTAGAGTGCATGGAGGGTGCATGAGTCCACACTAGCTTAGCACAAATACATTAGAAGCATGCATGAAGAGAGCATACATGAAGAGGGGTGTTGAGTTGAGCATGCATGAAGAGGGAACAACTATGCTGAGACGAGAACGCAACCAAACACACTTGTGGCACGCCTAAGCTTAGGCGTGGCAACCTTAGGCTGCAAACCAAACATATATACCCCTATATAGTGTGTGAATAACTTTGAAAGTTGGTCGTTGGATGAAGCCAATCCGACGGTACAAAGATGGAAAATCCGAGCACTACTGGCCGTTGGATATCATCTACATTCCACCAGATTTTGCCACATGTAGAATCTAGAAGACTCCACATGTAGCAGCATAATGCACAAACCACCAGAATCTCATGTGTGCAATGCATGTGTACCTTACTAGTAGTTGGGAGTAGTAGTGAGAAAAAAATTCCGGGTTTGGCACGAGCTCGTACTGCAGGAACACCACAAGGCATGCTGCATGAGTTACATTTCCCTCTCGGGGCCCATGGGACCGAACTTCAGTGGCTTACTGCCCGGCCTATGAGTCAATGACATGCGGACCTTAAATGCGGATGGCCCACATGTCATTCTCATGGTGGTGGTGTGGTTCGCGACTCACTCGTTCGAGATGAACCGGCCGGTGGTAGCGTGGCCGTGGTGAGGGTGCCACAGCTGGGCGTCGGGGCGTCACGAGGCGTAGATCACCACACCGGCGGGTACTACCTGTAGTACAGAAGTACTCTAGCTGAGGATTGATGCCCGGGATGAAATGTGTCACAGCCGCTGGATGAAAATTCGATGGTGCAGAAGTACGGATCGGAGCACAGCAGTGGAGCAGGCAAACCGCGTCCAATCAGGTGTGGTTGTGGTAGAAAGTTGATGGTCATCGTAGTTCAGCTGGCCTGCATGTCATGCACAGAAAGGCAGAGGAGCGGTGGGGCCGAGAGGGATGAGGCGCACGTCGGGGGGATGAGGCTCCCCTGACGTGAACAATCCTACCATTCTTTCACTGACATGTGGGACCCCAAGTGTGGGTCCCACTAACACGTCTCCAACGTATCTATAATTTTTGATTGCTCCATGCTATATTATCTACTGTTTTGGATGTTTATGGGCTTTTATGTACTTTTATATCATTTTTGGGACTAACCTATTAACCCAGAGCCCAGTGCCAGTTTCTGTTTTTACCTTGTTTTACAATATCATAGAAAAGGAAAATCAAACGGAATCCAATTGACCTGAAACATCACAGAACTTATTTTTGGAAGGAAAGCAACCTGATGGACTTGGAGTGCACGTCAGGAAAGAAACGAGGGAGCCACAAGGTAGGGGGCTCGCCCACCCCCCTAGGGCGCGCCCTCCACCCTCGTGGTCCCCTCGTGGGCCCCCTGACGTACTTCTTTCGCCTATATATATCCATATACCCTAAAAACATCCGTGAGCACAATAGATCGGGAGTTCCGCCGCTAGAAGCCTCCGTAGCCACCGAAAGCCAATCTAGACCCGTTTCGGCACCCTGCCGGAGGGGGAATCCCTCTCCGGTGGCCATCTTCATCATCCCGGTGCTCTCCATGACGAGGAGGGAGTAGTTCTCCCTCGGGGCTAAGGGTATGTACCAGTAGCTATGTGTTTGATCTCTCTCTCTCTCTCGTGTTCTTGATTTGGCACGATCTTGATGTATCGCGAGCTTTGCTATTATAGTTGGATCTTATGTTTCTCCTCCCCCTCTACTCTCTTGTAATGGATTGAGTTTCCCCTTTGAAGTTATCTTATCGGATTGAGTCTTTAAAGATTTGAGAACACTTGATGTATCTCTTGCCGTGCGTATCTGTGGTAACAATGGGATACCACGTGATTCACTTGATGTATGTTTTGGTGATCAACTTGCGGGTTCCGCCCATGAACCTATGCATAGGGGTTGGCACACGTTTTCGTCGTGATTCTCCGGTAGAAACTTTGGGGCACTCTTTGAGGTTCTATGTGTTGGTTGAATAGATGAATCTGAGATTGTGTGATGCATATCGTATAATCATACCCACGGATACTTGAGGTGACATTGGAGTATCTAGGTGACATTAGGGTTTTGGTTGATTTGTGTCTTAAGGTGTTATTCTAGTACGAACTCTAGGGCTGTTTGTGACACTTATAGGAATAGCCCAATGGATTGATTGGAAAGAATAACTTTGAGGTGGTTTCGTACCCTACCATAATCTCTTCGTCCGTTCTCCGCTGTTAGTGACTTTGGAGTGACTCTTTGTTGCATGTTGAGGGATAGTTATGTGATCCAATTATGTTATTATTTTTGAGGAAACATGCACTAGCGAAAGTATGAACCCTAGGCCTTGTTTGAACACATTGCAATACCGTTTACGCTCACTTTTATCATTAGTTACCTTGCTGTTTTTATATTTTCAGATTACAAAAACTATTATCTACTATCCATATACCACTTGTATCACCATCTCTTCGCCGAACTAGTGCACCTATACAATTTACCATTGTATTGGGTGTGTTGGGGACACAAGAGACTCTTTGTTATTTGGTTGTGGGGTTGCTTGAGACAGACCATATTCATCCTACGCCTCCTACGGATTGATAAACCTTAGGTCATCCACTTGAGGGAAATTTGCTACTGTCCTACAAACCTCTGCACTTGGAGGCCCAACAACGTCTACAAGAAGAAGGTTGTGTAGTAGACATCAAGCACTTGTCAACGAAGGAAAGGCAGGGTAAGTCAGTGATAGCCACGTCAGAGGATCCATGTCCACGTCGGGGGACGTCATGCTTACAGGTAGGGTTGGAGCGGCGTCGTGGGAATCGTGTGTGGGTGTGGCAGTGGTACAAACAAGAAACATGATGGTCGTCATGGTTCAACTTCCATGGACAAGCTGTCATGTCTGCTAACACATGTATATCAAAACTAGAGTGTTTATATTTCAAGCACGTGAACAAGTATTATTCTACTACTTTGGATCCATTGCAATGCACGGGCCAGCACATTGGTAGTAGTAGTGTCTATCTCTATCTCTAGAGGCCTTCCCTCGTTCATCCTTTTCTCTCACAAGATAAATTACTCATACAAATGCATCTTGATGTTCCGTGGAATGCACGAGGATGTTTCCTTGGGGGTCTCTCCAGCGCGGCGTGGCCGTAGTTGCAAGTTGACAACCCTTGAGATGCTGATGTTGAGGGGCACTCGGATTTCCTCCGATGAGCAGGTAAGATGAGTTTGATCACGTAGTAAATGCATTCTAAAGACTACTTCCGTGTCCATTTCCTAATTCTCCCCCTGCCCACTGTTTCACAGGTTAGGTTCGGTGCAAGTGGAGATTGGCTTGCATATGTACGGGAGAGTACCAACATCAATTTGCACAACATTTACAACGGTGACACCGTTCCCGTAGAACCTTTGTCCAACATTGGGATCAGCCATGCAATGGTCCACCGCATGAATTGGTATGATGGAACCACAATGAGATTGAATAAGATAGCACGAACCTTGCACATGGCGGTCAAAGGTGGACCATGCTGTCTGCAGACGATTTGTTGTCGTACGAGTACGAAGACGTTGTGCTCCTTTCTAATCGCATCTTCGCGGTGACAAACTAGGGGACTTGTTTCGTATGGGACATATCCTACGATATACTCCCTCTCTCCTAGTTTATTTATTTTGAATCCTTTTGTTTTGTAAGTTTCAAATTCAAATTTAGAGCTCCCCATCACATGTTGAGATTACAATGTCCATTAAATCATTGCGTGCATGTATAGTAAAGAAACAAATCTAGAGTTTGGCACGAGTTCGTGCAGCGGTAGCACCAACCTGGTGCAGGAGTTACATTTCCATCTCAGGGCCCTCGGGACTGAGCTTCAGTGCCTTACTACACCTGCCTTTGAGTCAATAACATGTGGACCCGATAGGTGGCTGATCCACATGTAATGCTCCCGAAGGCAGAGGGGCAATGGGCCGAGAGGGGTGAGCCGCAGGTCGGGGGACGTGTGGTGTCATGGGTTCGTGCGGCGTCGTGGGAATCGCGTGTGGCTGTGGTAGAAACTTGATGCTCGCCTCATTTAAGGTGGCCCACATGTCATGCACACAAAGGCAGAGGGGCGGTGCGGCCGAGAGGGGTGAGGCGCACGTTGGGGGACATGGTGCCATGGGTTGGAGCGGCGTCGTGGGAATCGCGAGTGGCAGTGGATGAAATGTGATGGTCGCCATAGTTGAACTTCGATGGACAAGCTGTCATGTCTATGGACACATGCATTGCATACCGATCACTGGAAGGAGTAGTAGAGAAAGCTAGGTGGATAAATAGTTCCTTATAGTCAAGCGGACCCACGCTACTACTCACTCTGTTCCAAATTACTCGTCGCAGAAATGGATGTATCTAGAACTAAAATACATCTAGATACATCCATACTTGTGACAAGTAATTCGAAACGGAGGGAGTACTTGTTCCAAAGACATGCACACCATCGAAATAGTCCATCTATATCAATATACACCGAGAGGGAATAATTTTTTTGTACAAGAGAGGAAATAGTTCATCCATCCATAATGCCCTGCTGCTGGTGCAGCCTTATCTTCTTCTTCTTCTAGTTCTCATTTTCTGTGGGAGACGGCTTCGCAACAAGCTCTTTGGACCTTGCAGCTATCTCGAAACTCACACGAGCATCGAGGGCAGCATATTTTATCTGCTCGTACGTCAAGGGATAATTCTCCCATCCAGACGACCTTAATGCCATCGTCTCGTCACCCTTCTGAAGATTTGTACCGAGCACAAAATTTTCTACGTCAAATAGGGATGGTGTCTGTTTATCACAATCTTCTACAAGAATTTTGATTCTGGTTTGTAGGTCAGCGATGCTTTTCAAATCAAGGTTGTATGGCTCTAGCTTCTGTTTGTCCCCTTCGATGGCTGCCCCACAGAAGTATATGTCCTCCCGAGACAAGAAATCGTGAAGCTCACCTGGTATGGAGGGCGCGTGTATGATGTGGTACACCCAAACATCATCTTCGAGGCACAGCTGAAGGACAGCGGCACGTTGGATCTTCCCAGTGGCATGCTCCGTGTACTCCGCGTCGAGACCGATGACCCTCGTCTCTACCTTTTTGAGGGAGTTGGATACATTGTTGATCCACTTCCGAACAACCCTTGGGTGGACAGTGACGGTGGCAACTATGCTCAACGAGCCTTCTACGAGGACATGCTGGACGCTAAAAACCTGCATCTCAATCTCTTTCACCATTTGGAACTGCTGGAACGGAGGGCTATGGTTTGGAGAATTAGGATTAGATGGCTAGTCTAACTAAAGTAGTAGATGATTATTTAAAGAGGTTAAAACAATGTGAACACATTGGGGTTTGGATGCAAATGAAGACGAAGGGGAGGTGAAGAAGCCGAGGAAAATTGGTTCCCGATGGAGAAGTAAATGGGAGAAGTGGCGTGCAGGCAGTTGATTAGATGGCTAGGTAGACTAAACGAAAAGGCTATGCGGGTAGACTGAGGAGTCATACTTGTTCGTGTACGTGCCCATCCTTCCTGATAGGTGGGATCTATGCAAACAGATAAAAAATGTGTCGTAGCTGGTTCGGATGGATATTGGCACGTGTGTGGGATACACAACATTCTCTGGTTAAGGAATACACGATTATCCTCATCAAAAAAGAAAAGGCCCATCTTCGCGCTTCCGCATGCACGAGAATTTGGTTCTGCTCGCAATATGGATGATACCTGGAGGTTGAAGTGAACAGGCATGCTAGCACGGGAGACCTATTTCCGCTATACAGTACTGAAGTGAACAGGCATGCTAGCAGTAGCAGTACCAGCAGCAACAGCAGCAACAACAACAACAACAACAACAACAACAACAACAACTGTGGTACACTTGATGGTCAAAATACTTATCATCCGGTCCTCACAGTGAAGTGACAACACCCTGCGCCTGACACTAGTCCAGGCGGCATGTTCGGGTTACCAAACTCAGCCTCACCCTGTGCACTGTGCAGTCGGTCACCGCCGCTGTATAGCACATTAGCATGCCTCGCCTCGTCTCCCTCTCCCCTCCCATAGCACCACTCCATCTCCATCTTCGTCTCCATCTCACTGTGCCCCCGTGTATCGTCTCCTCACTCGCACTGACAACCTTCTCCCCCGTAAATCAAGCCCCCCCAAAACCCCCACCTTCCAAACTCCACCATGGCCGAACACGAACCATGCAGCATCCATATGAGCCGCGATTGGAGCAGTCTCCCCAGTGACATCCTCGACCTCTGTTGTTCGTGTATGGATATGTTGAGCGCCCTGCGGCTGGCTGCATGCTCGAGGGATATGCACACGGCTGTCGTCGAAGCGAGGCCTAAGTTCTTCAAGACACCTTGCTTGCTGCTATCTGGTCTTGCGAGATTGGCTCACCATAATACGCATGCGTACATGATGCCCCTCGACTTCAATCCGATCTCCATTAGCCTAAACTTCTTTGCAGGTATGTAGTGGGTCGCCGTACATCATTTCCCTCGACTTCGATCTGATCGCCATCGCTCAAAACTTCTTGGCAGGTATGTACTGGGTCGGCATGAACTCCCACTGGATGGCTGCCTTCAAAGAAGGGGAAGAGGGTAAAAAGTTGGTGCGCGTGAACTTCCAGACCTCCCATGAGATTATCCTTCCTCCGTTGGATTATATAGAGTTTTACCATCACGATCCAAGTCATCTTGATTACCACGTCAATTTGACAGACCTTGTTTTGCAGAAGATTGTAATCTGCCAAGTGCCCACATGACATGCGAATTATGCAGACTTCAAGCTAATTGCCTTGTCCGATCGCGGACTTGCCTATCTTTACGCCGGTGCCTTCTTTAGCTGGAGAAAACTCAGCTCTCAGTGGATCATTGTCAAAGCTGATACACACTTCTGTGATGCTATTGAACACAATGATATCATCTGCAGGATTGACAAATAAGATGGCACCACGTATTGCTAGGGCAGCGTGTGTAAGTTGTTTTCGTCTCATGTTAATGATGACGCCATGACAGTGTTTGAACTTTTTGTGATGATTGGCATATCCCTGTTTGAGCAGAATTTGAGTAGAACTATGGCAATGTATTAGAGACACTGTAAATCAGCTATATTTGGAATGAGTTAATTCATGCGATTGTGACCATGTCATTACAGCCAATTTGTACCTCTGAATAATCAAACGGTTAGGAATGTATGGATATTCTCCTTATTTTGCAGTAATCTATATACTACTACTAAATATGAGTGTGTATCAATGGCCATGTTAGTTTCCTCATTTTCATGATGTAGAAACATGCACCACACTGTTGGTTTCATCTAACCATACATTAGGGAAGTAAATGTGCATATGGAGAACTCTATATTTGGAAGTAGTGAAATCCTGTAATGCTTACCATGTGTACATACCTATATTCGCCCTTCAGCAATCAATGGCTAGAATAATATCCTCACAAAATTTTGCCCACAGAACACGAGTATATAACAATGCATGGTCTGTTAGTTACCTTGAAGAATTTGTTTGTGAGGACAGAACATGATTACATAACATGCACGACATGGTAGTTTCCTGTGAAGAATCGATTGCGAGATAACATGAGTATAACCATGCATGGCACTTCTATATTTTCGAACCCAGTAGACATTTCCCTGTGTTTTCCTCCCAGATCCAACAGAGACATATCAATGTTGTTTCTTGCATTATCCTACTCATACTCTGAACAATGCTGATCTTACATTAACAATGTCTGTCCTTTTTGATATGATGCAGTGTCCCTACAGTTATTGCCCTTTGTAATCACACCACCTTTGCCAAAAACAGGGAAGCACAACTGGTTCCTTGCTCGATCAAACAACGGCAAAAGACTGATGATCATTCAGACAGATGAGCCGGAAAAGTTATATTGCAAAAAACCCACTGTATACAAGCACCGTGAAATACGTGAGTATTTGGACAGTGGATGTTACGTCTATGAGCAGGATACTAGCTTGTTGGGGCCTTCAGGATTTTTTAGTTGGAGGCGGGTAAGCAGCCTTGGTTCACACTCTCTGTTTCTCAGACTCAATTATCCGATTAACCAGGAGATCACCATTGGCAAGGACCTTGATGGCAGAGAGGCTCTGTTTGCTATGGAAAACTATGTCTACATGGTGAGCCCTAGGAGTTTGGGAGCAAACTCCCCTGATTGTCAATGATACAACCTGTAGCCAAAAGAAGGTGAGAATGACAAAGGAATCCAGATTAACTTTGATCCTTGGATGTCTCAATTACGACAGGCGGTGATGTGGTTCAAGCCTTCAGGTTGATAGGTAATTGGGTTGTTGCGTCGAAAGGGTGGAGTACTGGTGTCTCCGGATCATTGGTCGCTGAAGCGGGGCTGCAAATTATGATGGTGTTGGATCATCTTTTCGAATGACTGTGTTGTCTTTGCTGCTTGTTCTGGATGGGTAGTTCTTTCTTTTGTTATGCATATTCCTTGTCATTTGGTCATCCTAATCTATGTCACTCTTACTATGTAATAGTTGCCTCTATTTAGAATGTCATTCTCGTCTGGATCACGAGAGTCTGAGTGCTGCAGATGGGTGCGTTTTGGTGGTGTAGCAAGACTTCTTATGAACTATCATGTCTTGCTGTTTATGTCAGTAGTAGTCACTAGTCAGTGTTTGAATGTTGTATATATCGTTGTTTCGAACTGTTTATTGTCTCGAACTACTGGTGGTGTCGTGGGTTTGTCACAACAGATGTCCTTGTAAAAGGACTTAGTCGTGGAGCCATCGCTACGGGTTATATTAAGGGGTTAAACCGGACAAGGGGACACGGGGAATTTTATCTAGTTCGGCCCCTTCGTGGAAGGTAAAAGCCTACATCCAGTTGTGATTGGTATTGCTAGGGTTTCGAAGGCCAGGGAGCGAATCCGCTTTGTCTGGCTCTTGAGTTGTTGTCTGTCCCTAAACCGTTGTCGGGTCGTCCCTTTATATACATAGGTTGACGCCCGCCGGTTTACAGAGTCCCGAAGCCGGATCATAAACGTATCCAGTTCGGTCTCTATCCTTCCTATCTTACAATACAAGTTACACGACTAAGCTAGTTTACATTTACAGGCTTTAACCCGCCTTCGGGCCTTGGGCCTCCATGAAGCGCCATCATCCTTGCATCTTTATGGGCTTCTAATCTTCAAGGAGTCAACCCGACTACATAAGGCTGGTTTACCTCCAGTAGTAATATCCCCAACATTAGGCCCCAGATTGGTTTGAACTCGTTCATGTCAATCTTCTGTGATTAGAAAAATTCTTCCCTCATATCTTCACCTCGATCTTGTAAACCGTTGTGACGTCATACTTCAAGATTATGAAAAACCGTCCTGACGTCATCCACCCGTTGATGTCGAAGATTACCTTCATTTAATATGTCTTCAGCTATCGAGGCGACACCCTTATTAACTTATCCATTTTGGGGCTCCTCGATTCCCACACTTGCCGTTTCATCTCTTCGCCTTATAAATAGGGATAGCGGACCCCTTTTTCTTTTCTTTCCGCTATCCATTCATCTCTTCTTCTTCCTCTCGACGACCTCGCACCCGAGCGCCGCCGTCATCTTCGAACTCCGCCTCTGCTCCGCCGTTGGCCGCTGCATCAACCTGTTTGCACCAGAGTTCCACAGCGCCCTTCCGCTGCTTTTACCGTCGCAGAAAGTCCTTTCCCCTTTCTTTCTTATATCCATTAGGGTTTCCTTGTTCTTCGCCGTTCTTGAGGTTCATCAGAGCTTTCGGTGTTGCTCTTTCATGGCCTTTAGGTGAATACTTCGTATCTGACGTACTCCTTGTCGTAGCTAACCTTCCATTGTCACCACAAACCCTTATGCGCAAAGAACTGATCTAGTCCTTCATAAGTTGCTTCGGTTCTGCACCCCTTCTAGATCCAATTATTTTTGCTTTTCTGTCTTGTCTTAGATCCGAAAATTTTATATGTCACTGTGAGATCTGTTTCTATGTCTTTGTGAGATCTGTTTCTCCTTGCACCAACATAGGCGGTTTACCCTTGTATAAGCAGTCTATGCCATTAGCCCTCTGATAAACCGGAGGAGCATTTTACCTTCATAATTATGCTCTGGTTTAATAGTGTCTAAGTAATCTTGTGCTAGTATTACCTTTTTCCCTTATTGCATTAGTCTCCGATTTACACCATTTCACATATCAGTATGTTTCTTACTCCCCTGTCTCTTGCATATAATCATGTGTAATGTATAAACCGGCCTTTCATTTTCAGCTTGTTTTGTTTCGCAATGGCCAAACAATTCATTTCCTGCAACTGGGCTCGTTCCCGGGTTACTGAGACTCAGTTGAATGAGATGGTTAGCATTGGCTCCCTGCCTAAGAAAACTGAAATCAAATGGCGAGTTCCAGGAACAGAAAATCCTCCAACCCCAAGGCAGGGCGAGGTGGTGGTCTTTGTTGACCATATAGGCCGTGGCTTCAAACCGCCAGGGTCAAAGTTTTATTGAGATGTGCTTGCCAGCTTCCAACTTCATCCGCAAGATATTGGTCCCAACTCGGTTTCCAATTTATGCAACTTCCATGTCTTCTGTGAAGTATATTTACAAGAAGAACCAACTGCAGAACTGTTCCGGGATTTCTTTCACTTAAACCGGCACACAGAGTTTGTAAATGGCCCGAACACAGAACTTGGTGGTGTCTCGATTCAAAAGCGGAAAGAAGTTGAATTTCCTCATGCCAAACATCATAGCCACCCAAAGGAATGGAATCAAACTTGGTTTTATTGTAGAGACACTTCCCCTGAAGATGAAAATCCCCATCCCGGCTTTCGTGATCACAGACTATCCAATACTCACCCCATGCCACAATGCCTGAGCTCTTCAGAAAGGGCGAAATACGCTCCTCAACTCGCCAAACTCCGGGCCTTTATGGCAAATGGTTTAACAGGCGTGGACTTTGTGCGCTGTTGGATATCCTGGAGTATCTTGCCGCTAAGCCGGCGTCCCGGTTTAATGTGTGAATATACCGGTGAGGTTGACGACCCTCAACGCTATTGCAACATCCAATTATCTTAGGAAGAAGTCACTGAATGTGTAAAGAAGATTCTGAATGAGTCAGAACTGATCTGTAGTCAAACCGGTCTGAGTCCCTTCTATGCCAAGAACAAACCGCCTGCTGTAAGCATTATACTCCCTCTTCATCTCTAATATCTTTAACTTATGCAACCTGTAGCCCTTCTTCTTTATATGTAGGGTGATGACCCCTTCTGGAAACGGAAAACCGTAGAGAAAGCGGCAAAGCCGACTGGAGACAAAGCGGTCAAGCCATCCCGCCCAAAGACCAAAGCCATAAAACTGACGTCAAAACAGAAAACGGTTGACCGGATTAATATGGAGCTTGATGATGATACTGATGATCCAGAAGTTGAGGTAGAACTTGACTCACTTGGCTCTCTTTTCATGCATCTCATTAACAATGATCTTCCTCAGGAGGATGCAGAAGCTAGTCAAGCTGATGATGTAGAGGTAATTACCCTTTCCTCCGGTTCAGACTCTATGCCAACACAAAAAACTCGCCAAGCAGTCCGGAAAGTAAGCTTTTCTCATCCTCTTGCTCACTTGGATCCAACATTTATTTTGAAGACTCAGCAGCATGAAGCTCGCCGGACAACCCGGCACAGTGGCCAACAGGTCACTTCAGCCGGTTTACCTGATACTCCGGTTCGAAAGCGCCGGTCTGAGGTCTCTCCTACTTCTGACCATTCTTACCCCAAGGAAGGTTATTTCAGACAGCCTCTTAATCAGTCCGATTCAAATTATCAGGTGACACCTCCTTCATCTTCTGGTGAATCGACCGCAACTCAACTCCCTCCTTTGAAAACTATGGCCGGGTGAGTTGTAAAAACCTTTCCTTTCAATGCGCCATAAATCCTTTGAATAGGATGTTAATCCTCTTTTATTCTGTTTGCAGAGCCAAAGCCAGACCCAGCAAGAAAGCTCGGGTCACCAATCCGCCAGAAGACCCTGTCCCCGAAGAAGAAGAACCAAGAGATGAACCGGAACAGACTGGTGAACCGGAAGGCCCTCATCCTGAAGCTACTTTTGATGATCCACCCCTTGAAGGACAACATACCGATGAACCAACAGATGCTGAGCCTGCCGCACCCGATACTGAACCGGCAGAACCAAACTGAGCTAGTCCGGTGAAAGACACTGAAATTCCAGTATCATCAACCAAAAATCCTGAAGGCCAAGGTGATGATGTTATTATTACTGGAATGGGCCACAGCTCTCCTGGCCATCCCGTCATTTTGGCTCAGCATAGTGCCAAAGAAGAGCAAGCTGCCCGAGATAAAGGTAAATGGAGCAGCGACTTATCAAGCTATGCTCATCTTAACGCTGATGAGCTTCATTCTGGCTTCTTGAACCATCTTCACTCAAACCGGAATTATGAAGCCGGCTTGGTGAACTTGATGAAAGAACGATATGAGGTAAATTCCTCTCCCTTTATTGATTGATTTTCAACTGAATTACTATCCCAAGTAGCCCCCAAGGGCCGTTTATATGATTATTAATCATAAACCGGGTCTTTGTGACACTTTACACTTCTCATCATTGATCCTTGCAATGGCAAGTCTCTACCAAGAGATAACTCATCTTGAAATATTTAGATAACGTTCTGCAGCATAGCTCCCAAAGGCCGGTTTAACTTAGAAGGTTAATCCGGGTTTTAATCTGCACCCCGCTTTATAATCGACGCACATTAGCCCCCAAGTGTCAAGGATAATGCTTGCATTATTCTGGAGACTTGTATAAATTGTAGCACTTTTTAGAGCAAATAGGCATTAGCCCCCAAGTATGAAGTGTATAACTTGTTATATGCTTTATACTTAGCACATATATATGTTGTTTGTTGAATATACCTTCAATGTTGCAGGCTGAACTGAGAAACAAAGATGCCCGAAATTCTGACTTGCAAGAAAATGTGAGGTCACAACAAGCCGAGGCTGCAAAATCCAAAGAGGAGCTGACCCAGGCCCTGGCTGTAATGGAAAAGCTGAAAGAATCCTTCAACCAAGAACGTGCTGAATGGGAAACCGAGAAATCCGGTTTAACCAAAAGAGTTGTAGACGCCGAGGCAGCCCTGAAGCCAGTGGTTGAAGAACTAGCCGGTTTGAAATGCCAAATCAATGCTATGACCTCTACTATCTTTGGTAAGTGTTTGCTTATGTGTGTTACGCCAGTCAATGAATCTTATAGCTGACCAAAATGTTGATAAAATCTTTGGCAGACACTCGGATCGCTCATCTTGGTACATATATGTGGATGAAGCTCAAAGCGGCATATACATTGGTTAAACAGCTATACTCTGGGTCTCAGCGGGTTATTAGCACGACAGCTTATAACAAACCGGCCCCAACTTTGATTAAGGAGACCCTTGAGAAGCTGGGCATGTTACCAGCCCGTATTGCCGAGTTGAAGAGAGAAGCTGCCAGAGCAGGGCTTTAACCCCCCTTATTCGAGCCAAAGCCTGGATTCCAGACCTTGAAGCGGAGGATATCATTAAAGGATACCCAGGCGTTAAAGAAGACGGTTCAAACTTCAACAATGATGATCTTCGGTGGCTGACCAAACAGATGCGGCCAGCAGCCAGCAAGTTGGCTGATGATACCGATTTGTCCCATTTTCAACCGTTTTATGATGCAGAAGGGAAAAGACAGCCGGCCGACATCCATGAAGTCGAAGAACTTGTGCCTCCGATTCGTAAGCACACTTACGCCCCTGATATTAACCCTTCCAATCTTATCCATGAGGAAGCAGTGTTCCAAGCGTTAACTGGAATCGATTGGTCAACGGCTGATTTCCAGCGTCTGGGGAGGGATGAAGAAGTGCCTACACCAACTAACCCTCAACCGTCAAACCGTCGCGATGAAGAATCCTGATCCGGTTGCCGGTTTATATGGCTACTGTGAAAAACAATGATACTATTTGAGCCGTTTGGAAGCTTCATGTAATAGGATAGCTGAAACTCCATTATCTGCCATGCCATCGAGCATGTTTCGTAATACTTTGTGACAATCTGTGCCGCCCTTTGGGATATATTTATGCATAACCCATGATGAATTGCGTTCCTGGGTACAGCAACTCATTGGTTGACCAAATGTGTATACGGCAAAGGTGTTAATACCAATCCGGAATGTTGATAACTCCATCTTCATAATGCCGGTCTATATATTAAACTGGACCGGGATAACCACCGGATTTTCTTTATAACACTGGTGATTTTGTCAAGCCAGACCGGGTCAATGAACACCGATTTATAATTGATCATGTGCTCACAACTTGTAGTTGATAAGCAAGCCGAGTCAAGGACACCGGTTTATCAAAAAATACTTATGATTTTCAACAAACAAAATTCAAATAGGAAAATATGCAAGGCTTTTTACGAGCTGCCAGGATCCAAATCGAGGCTTTTCATGGGCTGCCAGGCCTCTGAGTTAAACCATTTAACAAAGCCTTTTAAGATGGGCCTCCAATTAACCAATCATCATTTTAACTATGACAAGTTCAGGGTCTGTAAAAGATTGACTTGCCAAACGTTCGATGGGTCATACCAGGATTACCTGGACAGGAGTGGCTTACTTGATGAAGGCAGGTTAACCCGGGTTTTTACGTGAATACACCAGGCTTCCAAGCCATGGCTTGATAGCCAATTACGAGGGTCCTTTCAAACTCTTTGTTGCTTTGCAAAAAGAGCCCCCAAGTAACTTTGTGAGCGATGCTCAGTGTGTGCCCATGTTTGAGTCTGTACTGTGTACAACACTCTCTTTGGCTCCACAAACTTTTCCCTTTGTGGCTTAAATGCCTATCAAGAGGTGTAGCTATGGTGTGAGGACAACCAAGCCCCCTAGTGATATCCCTTCGTGGTTTAAAAACTGATCAAGAGGTGTAGCTGTAGTTCAAATATGACCAAGCCCCCTAGTGATTTTCTTTATATCTATGCAGCTGCTAAAGCCGGATTAACAAAAACTCCGCTTTTTCAGTTAACTTGTAAAAGCACACACATGATATAAAAAGAACAGATACCCCGCTTATAACGGAGTCTCTGGTTTATTATATGATATATACACTGTCATAAATATGTACAGATGAAGAGCCTATGGCTTCAAGTATAGTAAGGCCGAAGGAGAGCTATGTTCCATGGCCGCTTGGTCTCCTCCTCCGATTGACGTGAGTCTTCATGCTCTCGAACATCAATGAGGTAGTAAGATCCGTTGTGCAGATTTTTGCTGACCACAAAGGGTCCTTCCCAAGGTGGGGATAACTTGTGCATATCAGTCTGATCCTGGATGAGCCGGAGCACCAAATCACCTTCTTGAAAGGTTCTGGTTTTAACCCGACGGCTGTGATAACGTCGAAGATCTTGTTGATAAATCGCCGATCGTGCTGCTGTAAGATCACTCTCTTCATCCAACAGGTCCAGAGAATCCTGACGTGCCTTCTCATTATCAGCTTCAACATAAGCTGCCACACGGGGCGAATCGTGACGGATGTCACTAGGAAGAACCGCCTCTGCTCCATAGACCATGAAGAAAGGTGTGTAACCCGTAGACCTATTGGGTGTGGTGTTGATGCTCCATAACACAGAAGGTAGCTCCTCAACCCAACAACCCGGCGTCCGCTTTAAGGGAACCATAAGCCTTGGTTTGATACCCCATAGAATTTCTTGATTTGCCCTTTCTGCTTGACCATTAGATTGGGGGTGAGCCACCGACGCTAGATCAAGCCGGATGTGCTCACGTTGACAGAATTCTTCCATCTCCCCTTTTGACAGATTAGTACCATTATCTGTTATAATGCTGTGTGGAAAGCCAAACCGAAATATCACCTTCTTGATGAATTGAACCGCCGTGGCTGCATCACACTTGCTAACCGGCTCTGCCTCCACCCATTTAGTGAATTTATCAACTGCTACTAACAGGTGGGTCTTTTTGTCCTTAGAACGCTTAAAGGGTCCAACCATATCAAGCCCCCAAGTTGCAAACGGCCACGTAATTGGAATCATCTGCAACTCTTGAGCCGGAACGTGCACACGACGGGCAAATTTTTGACATCCATCACATCTCTTGACTAAATCCTC
Organism: Triticum urartu; assembly: GCF_003073215.2. Classification (NCBI taxonomy): domain Eukaryota; kingdom Viridiplantae; phylum Streptophyta; class Magnoliopsida; order Poales; family Poaceae; genus Triticum; species Triticum urartu. Next base: position 281,507,098 of record NC_053022.1, read on the forward strand.
CGCATCAGCATGTGCCATCAACCAGTGAAAACCGTGGAGAAAAGCTTTGGCAACCAACGACTTTGGACCGGCGTGGTGACCGCAATCCCCTTCACGTATTTCTCGCAAAATCTCACAACCTTCTTGAGGAGAAACACAATGCTGAATTGCTCCTGAAACACTGTAACGATGTAACTCCCCGTTGAGTATGGTCATGGACTTGGAACACCGGATTATCTATCGAGCCAACGTTTCATCGTCTGGTAACTCGCCCCGGTTCATGTAAGCCAAATATGGGATCGTCCAATCCGGTATGGCATGCAGAGCTGCCACCAACTAAGCCTCCGGATCAGGAATAGCCAAATCTTCTTCGGTTGGCACTTTGACCGACGGATTATGCAACACATCAAGAAAGACATTGGGCGGGACCGGTTTACGCTGGGAACCAAGACAACTTAAACCGTCAGCCACTTCATTCTTCCGCCGGTCTATATGGTCCACCTGATAACCCTTAAAGTGACCAACCACTGCGTCCACCTCTCGCCGATATGCAGCCATGAGCGGGTCCTTAGAATCCCAAGTGCCAGACACCTGCTGAGCCACTAGATCTGAATCGTCGAAGCACTTAACCCGGCTCAAATTCATCTCCTTAGCCATTCGAAGACCATGGAGAAAAGCCTCATATTCAGCTGCATTGTTAGTACAAGGGAACATTAAACGGAGGACATAAGAAAACTTGTCACCTCGTGGGGAAGTTAGTATGACTCCAGCCCCCAAGCCCTCCAACTGTCTGGACCCATCAAAATGAATAGTCCAATATGTATTATCTGGCTTCTCCTCCGGTGCCTGCAACTCCGTCCAATCATTAATGAAGTCCACGAGTGCCTGGGATTTTATCGCTCTGCGGGGTATATATTTGAGCCCGTGAGGTCCAAGTTCAATAGCCCACTTGGCAATCCAGCCAGTTGCTTCTCTGTTTTGAATGATGTCGCCCAGAGGAGCTGAACTGACCACTATGATGGGATGGCCCTGAAAATAATGTTTAAGATTCCGACTTGCCATAAACACCCCATACACCAGCTTCTGCCAATGCGGATACCTCTGCTTTGACTCAATGAGCACCTCGCCGATATAATAAACTGGTCGTTGAACCGGATATTCCTTGCCAAGCTCCTTGCGCTATACCACAATGGCTACGCTAACAGCCCAGGCATTAGCAGCCACATATAATAATAATGGCTCTTTATCAATCGGCGCTGCAAGCACGGGCGGTTTAGCTAGCTGCTTCTTCAGATCCTCGAACGCTTTATCAGCTGTCTCGCTCTAGACAAAGTTATCTGTTTTCTTGAGCATCTGATATAAAGGGATGGCCTTCTCTCCAAGGTGACTGATAAACCGGCTCAAGGCTGTAATCCGGCCGGCCAGACGTTGAACATCGTTAATACATGCCGGTTTAGCCAAGGATGTAATTGCTGCAATCTTTTCCGGATTAGCCTCAATGCCTCTGTTTTATACCAGAAAGCCTAAGAGCTTACCTGCCGGGACACCGAAGACACACTTCTCCGGATTGAGCATCATCTTGTAAACCAGGAGATTGTCAAAGGTTTCTCGTAGATCATCTATCAATGTCTCCTCCTTTCTGGACTTGACCACAATATCATCCACATATGCATGAACATTGCGCCCAATTTGTTTATGAAGGCAATTCTGAACACATCGCCGGTAAGTTGCCTGGGCACTCTTGAGTCCAAAGGGCATGGAAACATAGCAGAAGGCTCCAAATGGAGTTATGAAAGATGTCTTCTCCTGGTCCTTAACCGCCATTTTGATCTGATGATAACCAGAGTAAGCATCCATAAAACACAAACGGTCACAACCCGCCGTAGCATCAATTATCTGATCAATGCGAGGGAGAGCAAAGGGGTCTGCAGGGCAAGCCTTGTTTAAATCTGTGTAGTCCACACACATGCGCCAAGTGCCATTTTTCTTAAGAACGAGCACCGGATTAGCTAACCACTCTGGATGAAAAACTTCGACAATAAACCCTGCGGCCAACAGACGGGCTACCTCTTCACCTATAGCCTTACGTCTCTCTTCATTGAAATGGCGGAGGAACTGCCGGACCGGTTTAAACTTAGGATCAATATTGAGTGTGTCAGAAGGTTTCCATGCAAAGATGTCCCTATTCTCATGGATGAACTCGATGAGCGCGCTTTCCTATTTGGGATTCGGGTTAGTGCTGATGATAAACTGTTTGGATGAATCACCAAGAACAAAGTCAAACATCTTAGTGTCTGTAGCCGATTTGAACTTCAACGCTGGATCATGTTCTGTAGTCGGCTTTTTCAAAGAGGTCATGTCTGCCGGACCAACTTGGTCCTTATAGAATTTCAATTCCTCCGTGGCACAAACCGACTTAGCATAAGCCGCATCACCTTCTTCACACTCCAAAGCAATCTTTCTACTTCCATGTACTGTGATAGTCCCTTTATGACCTGGCATTTTAAGCTGCAGATAAACATAACATGGCCTTGCCATAAACTTAGCATAAACCAGCTGTCCAAACAAGGCGTGGTATGGACTTTTGATCTTTACCACCTCAAATGTCAATGTTTCTGACCTTGAATCATAGTCATCTCCAAAAGCTACCTCCAAAGCTATCTTGCCAACAGGATATGCAGACTTACCAGGCACCACACCATGAAAGACCGTATTTGACAGTTTAAGATCCTTATCTGTCAACCACATACGGCGGAATGTATCATAATACAAAATATTGATACTACTTCCCCCATCCATGAGTACTTTGGTAAACTTGTATCCCCCAACTTGAGGGGCCACCACCAGGGCCATGTGACCTAGATTATCAACCCGGATCCTTGGTATTATCTGAATCGGCGTATTTAACCAAAGCCATGAGTGTTGACATATCATTGAAGTGACGTTTGAGCCTTCCCAACTTCTGTTTTAACGGTTTGAAATGACAATTGCCCTCTAATGTTAACACTGCAGTGTCTGCATTGATACGATCTGATGAATGCAAAATTGCTGAGACCCGTTTGACCCAATGGGTCGTGGACTCCCCTTCCTCTTGGACACAAGTGGCCAGATCCACAATTGACATCGGCTGCTTACACGTATCCTTGAAGTTCTGGATAAACCGGTGCTTCAATTCGGCCCATGATCCAACAGAGTTGGTCGGCAAGCTCTTCAACCAAGTGCGAGTTGTTCCTTTGAACATCAGGGTGAAATATTTAGCACACACTGCCTCATCCACATCTAACATCTCCATTGCCATCTCATAGCTCTCCACCCACGCCTCTGGTTGCAAATCGGCGGTGTAATTTGGTACCTTACGAGGTCCCTTGAAATCCTTGGGCAGTCTCACATTACGCAAAGCGGGGGTCAGACACGGCACCCCTAAGGATCTGAACATCACTCCTAGCTCCATGGAGGCCGTGGGGTGAACCGGAGTATGCTGTCGTGCTCCATGCCGAGCCGCCATGTAACATCCCAAATTTTCAATTTGGAATGTTATACACTAGATCATCATGCATATCATATTTTATTGCATTTTGGTCGATCCTAGAAATTTCACGCAACTCAAGGACCTACGGAGAGAGTTGGAGATTTCGTTATTTTCATATTTGAGAGTTTTCTCAAATTTTGAAAAGAGGATCATTTGATTTATTTATTTCATCTTCAATTATTTTTCCAATATCAGAAATATAAGAGAGGGAATAATATGACTTTCCCAAATTTAGGAAAAATGAAGATTTAATGAATAAATCAAATTTTGGTTTTGCCGGAGTTTCGTTTGCTTTTATTTGGATAGGGAAAAATGCGCGTTTTCAAAAATTGCATTCTAGGTCCGGAGTAAAGTTCATTTTGTTCGACTCATTTTTAGGAGTCGGGGAAAATTTACTTTAGTAATTTTGGAGTTCGTTTAGTTTAGTTTTATTTTGTTTTTCTGCGTGCGAATCCAGTTAAAAAAAAGGACCAAGGCCAGCCGGGCCAAAGGCCCAGCCAGCCGGCCGCCTCCCCAGCAAGCGCGCGCGCCAGGCGCAGCGCCAGGCCGCCGCCTCCCTCGCTCTAGGCCGAGTCCCAGAGGTACTCTAGGCCGGTTAGCCCCCCTTTCCTTGTTTTGTTTTCCCTCTTTTGCTTGCCCCCTACCCCAAGTAATCCCCCCCCCACCTATATAAATACACCCCAAACCCCCCCTCTCCTCACATCAATCCCAAGCCCCTCTCCTCCTTAGCCGCGCCCCACCCCGCACCCCTCACCCGCCGCCGCCGCCCTATAGCCGCCGCCTATAGCCGCCGTCGCCGCCGTTCACCGGAGCCTCGCCGAGGTTGTCCCACGCCGCGTCTCTTTTTCTCCCCTCGGTTCAGTTTTTCTTCTAAACCATTCCGGTTCTTTCTTAACCGTTCCGGTTTTCTTTCGTTCTTTGTTTCGGTTTTCTTTTCCAAAAACCCTAGATCGGTTTTCGTTCTTCTTTCGGACCGTTCGTCTCAACAAACATGATCACCGATTTTTTTTCCCGGTTAACGACGCCCGTTCGTTTAACCGTTCATCTCTTTCTTTTCGTCGGATTTATTCCGCGATCGTGATCTCAGATCCGATCTTCGTTCTAGTCTTTCTTCTTGCTCGTTTATCGGAATCAGGTGATTCAAGCGCCTGGAGTTTCGTTTCGAAATCGCCGTTCCGTCTAATCAACTTAAACAAGTTTTTGCCACGGTAAAATTTGACCTAGTTTCAACTTGCTAGAACCGAGTTGTTTTCTTCCGCCATTTGTTTTCTGTTTCTTTGTTCGGTTCGTTCTTTCTTTGCAACCGGAGTTCTTAAGTTGAACTTTCTGGTTCGTTCTCTTGTTCGAGTTTTGCCTGTGCATTAGATGAGTACTTATTGTGTGCTTGTTGTTTGTCTGCGATAGATTACCCGGATTGCGCCGCTTGTTACTTCGAAACCCTAGGTCTCGCGGATCATCAGCAAGGCAAGTAACACTTTGATCATACCTTTTCTACAACCCATGTTTTATTGCATTAGATCAATCCTCTCACATTGCATGATTAGGATCTAATTAAACTGTGGGATGGGAAGTAGATGAGGTAGTACCTATTACCTGTATTACTATGAAACCTTTGGGAGTTACTTCTACGTTTGCTTATTATGCCATGCTATGCTAGTAGACGTGGATTGGGTGAGTGATATCCATGACAGATGTGAGATTGATAAGTTAATGGTTTACCTAAGGTGGCAACTTAAACACACATCTGGGTGGATTGAGGCACCTGATGTCTATCAGGACTTGCCTGTTTTATTTCGGACCGCCACCCAGGCTCAAAGGGATCATAAGATCATTCATGCTAGAAACTTCCGTGTGCAGCCACATGCTACTATGGGCTCTGGCATAGTTTAAGTTGTGCGAACTCTTAAGGGGTGGACTAGCAGATGTAGGGGTTGTAGGTGGTACGGTCTACCCCACATGTAAGGTGCTAGCGCTTCTGAAGACTATGTCTCGGTCATCCGTTTCTCAAACACCATGTAGTGCGAGAAAACAAACGGAGGCGATCGAGTCATGTGGGGAAAAGTGCGCAAACCTCTGCAGAGTGTACAAACTAATCATGATTAGCCGTGTCCTCGGTTATGGACAACTTGAGTATCTAGTACTTGAATATCATGTGAATCTCAACATGTTACTTCTAATTAATGTTGTTGGGTTTTAATTGTCCACTTAATTGGGATTGAGAATGCTGTCAACCATTCTCAATGTTTAACAACCACCATGATAGTTAAATAAATTTATTCCTTTGCAGTAGGGAAAAACTGGCTTTACGCAGAACTATAACCATAGAGCTTTCCACCAGCCATAAATGCATGTAGTATAGTTGTTTCATTCCATTACTCTCTATGTGTTACATTGCCAGCATATTCCATGTGCTGACCCGTTTTCGGGCTGCAACTTCTCATGTTGCAGACTTTTCAGACGACGAGTAAGGTGCTTTTAGGTCGTGGTTCTATACTCAGTGATGCCATTGGAGTTGATGGACCCATTTATCTTCCGAGTCTTCCGCTGTTATCGTTATTAGATGGCCTTAAGCCATATTTATTGTAATAAGTTCTCTTTGAGACAACGATGTAATAAGTGTGTGATTGCCACTCTGCTATAAATCCTTCGATGTACTGTGTGGTGTCAGCATTACTCATCCAGGGATGACACCTGAGCACAGAGCACTTGATCCATTCGGGTCGGGTTGCCACAGAGATGGTATCAGAGCACACGCTGACTGTAGGACACGACCACTAAGTTAAAGCCATAGATCACCATTCTCTTCTCATTTTCTAACTCCTCATCTTTTCTACTCTTTTAGGATGACGAACGCGAAGATTAAGTACGCTCAACCGGATGAAGGCACACCATTTGGATTTCACTTGAAGGAAGTCACCAAGTACCTGAACATTGGATTACCAAGCTTCACGGGAACCTTCAACGCCACTCTGCCTGAAGAGGAGCGCTGGAAGATTCAAGCTCACGTTCCGGGAAGGACATTCGCACCAATCACGAAGCCCATAGATAGTGTTTTCAATGCACCAACCTGGATTCTGGGAAGGAGCATGGCAGCTCATATCACCATGGGACACATTGGAGAAGTTTATCAAGAAGACCTCAAGGACACTATCTACCAGATTTGCGGACGCCGAGACGAACAATGGTAGTTAGTCAGCACCAAGAAGGATAGATCCATTGCATCTTTCATCCAGGAGTTAAACCAACACATTCGACGCCACGAGAACCAGATGTGCAATGATATGATAGAGTTGAAGAATGCGAAGGCAAGGATCATCGAGCTAGAAGGAGAACTGAAGTCTACACGCAAGGACTACATGGACGAGATCGTAGCTCTAGCCAGGCACAATGGCGATCTTAAGCAGGAGATTGAAGAACTCAAAAGGAAGTTAGCATCCAAGGAGGAAGACGAGTACGTCGCATGTCCGGACAACTACATCATCATCGACGACACCGATTCGGATCCAAGTGAACCCGACTTTGAAGACGAAGCCGGAGCAGATATCATGGAGTCTTCCACCGGTTCAAATTTCTAGATGACCACCAGATAGTAGTAGTATTCCCCCATGTAAACACAATAGTTCGAGCACTTTTGCGATAGTTTTAGACTGATTGTAAGCCCTTGTTTGATTGAATGAAGTGATTTTGTGTGCATTTGCTCATGTGCATTGGGGTAGTGTTTTCCCTTTAGACCTCACTCTATTCTTAATTCTCGTCTTTTCTAAACCCTCAGATGCCTCCGAGACGTGACAATGGATTCCCACCGGAGCTCACTCAGTTGATCCAGCAGCAGAATCAATTGATGCAGATGTTAGTCCAGAACCAGCAGAACAACAACAACAACAACCCACCACCACCACCACCTGTTGACCACTTAGCCCGTTTCCTTAGGCTGAATCCGTCGGTGTTTTCCAGTAGCACCGAGCCAATAGTAGCAGACGATTGGCTCCGCAAGATAGGAAGGGAGTTGACCACTGCAGGATGCACGGATGGTGAGAAAGTGAAGTTTGCCGCACATCAGCTTGACGGACCCGCGGCAGCATGGTGGGAAAATTTCACAGCCACTTACCCAGTTGACACTGTCACATGGGATCAGTTTCAGCAAGCTTTCTGCACTACCCATGTTTCAGCAGGAGCTATGGCCATGAAGAAGCGTGAGTTTCGCAACTTACGCCAAGGAGGAAGGACAGTTAGCCAGTACGTTGACGATTTCAGCAAGTTAGCACGTTATGCCCCAGATGACGTTGCTACGGATGCAGCTAAGCAGGAGAAGTTTCTAGAAGGACTGAATGATGAACTAAGCATGAAATTGATGGTAGCAAGTTTCAACAACTACCAGGAGTTGGTAGATCGTGCCATCATGATTGAAGGAAAGCAACAGCAGATTGAGAACCGTAAGAGGAAGTATGGACAGGGGAAGTATAACTCTGGAGCCCAGCAGAAGCCCTGTTTTGCCCCTAAACCGGGATTTTAGTTTCAGCATACCCATGGAGGAGGTAGCTCGCACAACCATAATGGCCAGAAGAATGGTAATGGGAATGGAGGAAGCAACGGCCAGAACCGGACCACCCCATCAACCCCAACCAAGAGAGATCTGAGTCAAGTCACCTGTTTCAAGTGTTCCAAGACCGGACATTATGCCAATGAATGTCCTGAAGGCCAGAATGGAAATGGCAATGGAAGCTCTGGGAAGAAGCCGAACCCTTTCAATAGGGGACAGGTGAACCACGTTAATGTGGAGGAGGTTGAAGATCAGCCTGATGCAGTAATCGGTAAGTTTTTGGTTAAGTCATTTACTGCACTCGTTCTTTTTGACACTGGTGCATCGCGTTCATACATATCAAGGGGATTTGTGGATAAATATGACCTGCCAACCCAAGCCCTTAGGTCACCCATGTTAGTAAGCTCACCAGGAGCGGAGTATATGGCTAGACGATGGTGTGATCGGTTACCATTAAGGATTGGTAACTATGTGTTTCCCTCAGACCTAATAGTATTGGAATCTCAAGGATTGGATGTGATATTAGGCATGGATTGGTTATCAAAGTATGAAGGAAACATTGAATGCGCTAGTAAGTCAATTTTGCTTACCACACCAGAAGGAAGAAGGATCAAGTATGTATCCCGGCATGTGCCAAACAGGACACAAGTAAATTGCCTAACAGGAGTCGTGCAGGAGGAAGTACCAGTGGTGAAGGATTTTCCTGATGTATTTCCTGAGGAATTACCAGGCATGCCACCGGATAGAGACATTGAGTTTTTGATTGAGTTATTGCCATGTACAGGCCCAATATCGAAGCGACCGTACTAGATGCCAGCAAAGGATTTGGTGGAAATTAAGAATCAGATTAAGGAGTTATTGGATAAAGGTTACATTCGCCCAAGTTCTTCACCTTGGGGATCACCTGTACTTCTAGTGGAAAAGAAGGATGGATCATTAAGGATGGTTGTAGATTATCAGGGATTGAATGAAGTAACCATCAAGAATAAGTACCCACTGCCAATGATTAATGATATGTTTGATCGTTTGCAAGGAGCTAAAGTGTTTTCCAAGATCGATTTGCGATCAGGGTACCATCAGTTGAAGATTCGGGAGCAGGACATACCTAAGACAGCATTCACCACGAGATATGGACTGTATGAGTATACCGTTATGTCATTTGGATTGACTAACGCACCTGCCTATTTTATGAACCTGATGAACAAAGTGTTTATGGAGTTTTTGGATAAGTTCGTCATAGTGTTCATTGATGACATCCTGGTTTATTCAAAGAATGAATAGGAGCATAAGGAACATTTGCGTTTGGTTTTGGAGAAACTAAGGGAACATCAGTTATACGCCAAATTCAGCAAATGTGAGTTTTGGTTGAAGGAAGTTGGATTTCTTGGACATGTTATATCTGGAGAAGGTATAGCAGTTGACCCCACTAAGGTTGAGACCGTAACCGAATGGGAATCACCAACAACAGTTGGAGAGATCCGGAGTTTTCTTGGACTCGCAGGATACTACCGGAGATTCATTGAGAACTTTTCAAAGATTGCAAAGCCTATGACTGAATTGTTGAAGAAGGATACTAAGTTCAAATGGACTGAGGAATGTGAGGCTAGTTTCCAGGAATTGAAGAAACGTTTGGTTACCTCACCAGTATTGATTTTGCCAGATCAGACCAAGGATTATGAGGTGTATTGCGACGCTTCACGTCGAGGACTTGGAGCAGTGCTTATGCAAGAAGGAAGAGTTGTTTCGTATGCTTCACGACAACTGAAGCCTCATGGGTTGAATTATGCCACGCATGAGTTGGAGTTAGCAGCCGTAGTGCATGCATTGAAGACATGGAGACATTTCCTCATTGGAAATCATTGTGAGGTGTACACGGATCACAAGAGTTTGAAGTACATTTTCACGCAGAAGGAGTTGAACCTCAGACAAAGGAGATGGTTGGAGCTCATCAAGGATTATGACATGAGATTGCATTACCATCCCGGGAAAGCTAATGTGGTAGCTGACGCATTGAGCCGTAAGAGCCATGTCAATACTCTAATGACGGGGAAAATACCCAAGGAGTTAGCAGAAAACCTTCGTGAGCTATGTTTGGAAATAGTTCCGAGAGGCTATGTAGCAGCATTGGAGATTCAGTCAACATTGATGGATAAAATCAGAGAAGCTCAGAAATCTGACAAGGAGATTGCTGCTATAAAAGAGAAATTGAGCAAAGGAAAAGCAAAGGGATTCCGTGAGGATGAGCACGATACCCTATGGTTTGAGGACCGTGTTTATGTGCCAAATGACCCGGAGATCAGGAAGTTGATTTTGCAAGAGGCACATGATTCACCGTATTCGATTCACCCAGGGAATACCAAGATGTATTTGGATTTGAAGGAAACATTTTGGTAGACCGGAATGAAGAAGGATATTGCAGCATATGTAGCAGTTTGTGACGTATGTCAGAGAGTAAAGGCAGAGCATCAGAAGCCAGCAGGATTGTTACAACCATTGCCGATACCCGAATGGAAGTGGGATAGATAGGCATGGATTTTATCACAGGACTACCCAGGACGAAAGCAGGCTATGACTCGATATGGGTAGTAGTTGATCGTTTGACAAAGGTAGCACATTTCATTCCAGTTAAGACCACTTACACTAGTGCTAAGTTGGCGAAGATATGCATGACTAGGATCATTTGTTTGCATGGAGTTCCGAGGAGTATCGTATCAGATAGAGGAACCCAATTTACCTCAAAGTTTTGGAATCAGTTGCATGAAACTTTAGGAACCAGACTAGAGTTCAGCACAGCTTTTCATCCACAGACAGATGGACAGACCGAGAGAGTCAATCAGATTTTGGAAGATATGCTGAGAGCTTGTGCACTAGATTATGGATCTAGTTGGGATGATAACTTGCCGTATGCGGAGTTTTCTTATAACAACAGTTACCAAACCAGTTTGAAGATGGCACCTTTCGAAGCTTTATACGGAAGGAGGTGCAGGACACCGTTGTCATGGGACGAAGTTGGAGACCGTCAATTCTTTGGACCAGATTTGATTAAGGAGTCTGAACGGAAAGTTAAGTTGATTCGCCATAGGCTCAAGGTAGCCCAGTCCAGGCAGAAGAGCTACGCAGATTCTAAACGCAAGGAGACAGTCTATGAAACCGGAGACAGAGTTTATCTCTGAGTAACCCCACTTCGAGGAGTTAAGCGCTTTGGAGTTAAGGGAAAGTTAGCACCGCGTTTCGTTGGACCGTATAAGATCTTGCAACGTATGGGATAAGTCGCTTATAAGTTGGAATTACCAGAGGAGCTGTCAGGAGTTCATGATGTATTCCATGTTTCTCAGCTGAAGAAATGTCATGCCGAGATGGCGGAGGTACCGCTAAGAGATACCGTGCCACTCGAAGCGATTCAGTTGAAGGACGACTTAACGTATGAGGAGAAGCCAGTCAAGATTCTCGATTATGCCAGCAGAGTTACCAGCAGCAAGGTTATCAAGTTTTGCAAAGTTCAGTGGAACCACCACTCAGAGGATGAAGCCACCTGGGAAAGAGAAGAAGATTTGCTCAAGGACCACCCTCACCTATTTTCTAGCCAACCCGAATCTCGAGGGCGAGATTCATCTTAAGGGGGGTAGGTTTGTAACATCCCAAATTTTCAATTTGGAATGTTATACACTAGATCATCATGCATATCATATTTTCTTGCAATTTGGTCGATCCTAGAAATTTCACGCAACTCAAGGACCTACGGAGAGAGTTGGAGATTTCGTTATTTTCATATTTGAGAGTTTTCTCAAATTTTGAAAAGAGGATCATTTGATTTATTTATTTCATCTTCAATTATTTTTCCAATGTCAGAAATATAAGAGAGGGAATAATATGACTTTCTCAAATTTAGGAAAAATGAAGATTTAATGAATAAATCAAATTTTGGTTTTGCCGGAGTTTCGTTTGCTTTTATTTGCATAGGGAAAACTGCGCGTTTTCAAAAATAGCATTCTAGGTCCGGAGTAAAGTTCATTTTGTTCGACTCATTTTTAGGAGTCGGGGAAAATTTACTTTAGTAATTTTGGAGTTCGTTTAGTTTAGTTTTCTTTTGTTTTTCTACGCGCGAATCCAGTTAAAAAAAAGGACCAAGGCTAGCCGGGCCAAAGGCCCAGCCAGCCGGCCGCCTCCCCAGCCAGCGCGCGCGCCAGGCGCAGCGCCAGGCCGCCGCCTCCCTCGCTCTAGGCCGAGTCCCAGAGAGACTCTAGGCCGGTTAGCCCCCCCCCCTTTCCTTGTTTTGTTTTCCCTCTTTTGCTTGCCCCCTACCCCAAGTAATCCCCCCACCTATATAAATACACCCCAAACCCCCCCCTCTCCTCACATCAATCCCAAGCCCCTCTCCTCCTTAGCCGCGCCCCACCCCGCGCCCCTCACCCGCCGATGCCGCCCTATAGCCGCCGCCGCCTGTAGCCGCCGTCGCCGCCGTTTGGCGGAGCCTCGCCGAGGTTGTCCCGCACCGCGTCTCTTTTTCTCCCCTCGGTTCAGTTTTTCTTCTAAACCGTTCTGGTTCTTTCTTAACCGTTCCGGTTTTCTTTCGTTCTTTGTTTCGGTTTCCTTTTCCAAAAACCCTAGATCGGTTTTCGTTCTTCTTTCGGACCGTTCGTCTCAACGAACGTGATCACCGATTTTTCCCGGTTAACGACGCCCGTTCGTTTAACCGTTCATCTCTTTCTTTTCGTTGGATTTATTCCGCGATCGTGATCTCAGATCCGATCTTCGTTCTAGTCTTTCTTCTTGCTCGTTTATCGGAATCAGGTGATTCAAGCGCCTGGAGTTTCATTTCGAAATCGTCGTTCCGTCTATTCAACTTAAACAAGTTTTTGCCCCGGTAAAATTTGACCTAGTTTCAACTTGCTAGAACCGAGTTATTTTCTTCCGCCGCTTGTTTTCTGGTTCTTTGTTCGGTTCGTTCTTTCTTTGCAACCGGAGTTCTTAAGTTGAACTTTCTGGTTCGTTCTCTTGTTTGAGTTTTGCCTGTGCATTAGATGAGTACTTATTGTGTGCTTGTTGTTTGTCTGCGATAGATTACCCGGATTGCGCCGCTTGTTACTTCGAAACCCTAGGTCTCGCGGATCATCAGCAAGGCAAGTAACACTTCGATCATACCTTTTCTACAACCCATGTTTTATTGCATTAGATCAATCCTCTCACATTGCATGATTAGGATCTAATTAAACTGTGGGATGGGAAGTAGATGAGGTAGTACCTATTACCTGTATTACTATGAAACCTTTGGGAGTTACTTCTATGTTTGCTTATTATGCCATGCTATGCTAGTAGACGTGGATTGGGTGAGTGATATCCATGAAAGATGTGAGATTGATAAGTTAATGGTTTACCTAAGGTGGCAACTTAAACACACATCTGGGTGGATTGAGGCACCTGATGTCTATCAGGACTTGCCTGTTTTATTTCGGACCGCCACCCAGGCTCAAGGGATCATAAGATCATTCATGCTAGAAACTTCCGTGTGCAGCCACATGCTACTATGGGCTCTCGCATAGTTGACTAAGTTGTGCGAACTCTTACGGGGTGGACTAGCAGATGTAGGGGTTGTAGGTGGTACGGTCTACCCCACATGTAAGGTGCTAGCGCTTCTGAAAGACTATGTCTCGGTCATCCGTTTCTCAAACACCATGTAGTGCGAGAAAACAAACAGAGGCGATCGAGTCATGTGGGGAAAAGTGCGCAAACCTCTGCAGAGTGTACAAACTAATCATGATTAGCCGTGTCCCCATTTATGGACAACTTGAGTATCTAGTACTTGAATATCATGTGAATCTCAACATGTTACTTCTAATTAATGTTGTTGGGTTTTAATTGTCCACTTAATTGGGATTGAGAATGCTGTCAACCATTCTCAATGTTTAACAACCACCATGATAGTTAAATAAATTTATTCCTTTGCAGTAGGGAAAAACTGGCTTTACGCAAAACTGTAACCATAGAGCTTTCCACCAGCCATAAATGCATGTAGTATAGCTGTTTAATTCCATTACTCTCTATGTGTTACATTGCCAGCATATTCAATGTGCTGACCCGTTTTCGGGCTGCAACTTCTCATGTTGCAGACTTTTCAGACGACGAGTAAGGTGCTTTTAGGTCGTGGTTCTATACTCAGTGATGCTGTTGGAGTTGATGGACCCATTTATCTTCCGAGTCTTCCGCTGTTATCGTTATTAGATGGCCTTAAGCCATATTTATTGTAATAAGTTCTCTTTGAGACAACGATGTAATAAGTGTGTGATTGCCAATCTGCTATAAATCCTTCGATGTACTGTGTGGTGTCAGCATTACTGATCCAGGGATGACACCTGAGCACAGAGCACTTGATCCATTCGGGTCGGGTCGCCACACGCCAACTCGGCCTCCCGATGTGCGCGGTCATGGTCCACAGCATCTTGCGCATTAGTGCCTCCCCCGGCTGGGTTGTTCCCTCGTGGTGAATTTCGGCGACGTGCACTACTGGACACGGCCAGTTCATCCTCCACGTGTCTGCTATAACTCCGGCTTGGACGGGGAGTGGAATGAATCCTCTCACGACTGTGTGAATACGCCTGCTGTTGATTTAGTGTTGTTTGAAGGAGATCCCTGGCCCGACATGCTTCCACTGCAACTGGTGACTCGCCGTCGGTTGGGAGGGCCGCCAGGCGTGAAGCGGCAGCCACAATGTTGTCCAACGGGTTGGAATAATGCCCGGGCGGTGTTCGTACATACTATGGCGCAATGTCGTTCTGGCGAGGCGGGTCCGTCGTGCGCGGTTGAACCGGCGCTCCTGTCCCCGGCGCCCTCGCCCGGTTTAGTGTGGGTTGGCTACCAGCTCCTGCTCCTGGTGTGTTGAAGAGATTCTGTGGCTCATAAACCGACGGGAGACGTGATTGATACCTTGTTCTCATGACTTCCTCTGAAGCATTCTGATCCAGTCTAATCCGATAGGCATGTGCTTCCAATTCAGCCTGCTCTGTAGTCATCCGAGCATTCTCTGTTGCCAGGTCCGCTTTAGCCTGGGCTATCTGATCTTTTACCTTTGCAATCTCCGTGTTGTGCTGATCCCTGGCTGCTGCATCCACCTCCGCGGCCATCAACGTTGCCAAAGCGTCGAACAAATCACACAGGACTTGGGCCGGAGGCGGCGCCGAGCTTCCTGTCCCTGCTGGTGTGGTCGTTGTTGAACCGGAGAGCATTGCTGCGGCGGTAGATGAATGAGGCGTCGATTGTGTGCCGGCCATGAAGATAGCGGCCCGGTTTGGTAGATCGGGGGAATCCGGAATACTGTTGCCCTCGGATCCTCCCTCAATCCGGCCGTCCTGCAACTGGTAAAGTGATTCGGTCTCTCCAGAAGACTCGTTATCAAAACAGACCACGATCTCTCCATCAGACACCGGTCCATCCTTGTACCTCGGTCCATGGATGACACCCACGAAAACATGCCTTGCCTCAGGCTGGACCGGCGAAGAACTTGCACGCCGAGCCGTTTCGATGATGTCGGTGTAGATGTCCGGCTCAGGGGCCGGTTCGCCGATCTTGCCGATGAAGACGTGAATCCCACCAAAGGGGACCCGGTACCTGTATTTGATTGAATCGGCCTCGGGACCCCATCCTGCGTTGTCGATGTAGAGGTTGCCGCGACGACTCTTCGTCATCCGGCCTATAGCGTATCCCTTAAGTCCATCGAAGCTGCCCTTCAAGAAGTCAAAACCATCATGCGATAGCCCCACGGTGGGCGCCAACTGTCGTGGGTTTGTCACGACAGATGCCCTTGTAAAAGGACTTAGTCGTGGAGCCATCGCTACGGGTTATCTTAAGGGGTTAAACCGGACAAGGGGACACGGGGAATTTTATACTAGTTCGGCCCCTTCGTGGAAGGTAAAAGCCTACGTCTAGTTGTGATTGGTATTGCTAAGGTTTCGAACGCCAGGGAGCGAATCCGCTTTGTCTGGCTCTCGAGTTGTTGTCTGTCCCTAAACCGCTGCCGGGTTGTCCCTTTATATACATAGGTTGACGCCCGCCGGTTACAGAGTCCCGAAGCCGGATCATAAATGTATCCAGTTCAGTCTCTATCCTTCCTATCTTACAATACAAGTTACACGACTAAGCCAGTTTACATTTACAGGCTTTAACCCGCCTTCGGGCCTTGGGCCTCCATGAAGCGCCATCATCCTTGCATCTTTATGGGCTTCTAATCTTCAAGGAGTCAACCCGACTACATAAGGCCGGTTTACCTCCAGTAGTAATATCCCCAACAGGTGGGCTAAATGAGGGCATCACCATTCTCCAATGTTCAGAGTGTATCTCCTTTTTTCAAGTTATATAATTTGAGCTCAGTGACATTTTGATGATGTACACTTGTTTGGGCCAGTGAGGTGTCGTTGAATATCGGCCAAGTAGTAACGCGATGCCAAACAGGTCAATTATGACTCTCAGGCCGGGCTCTCAAAAGATCCTCAAAAAAAGGTCGGGCTCTCCAAAAAAGAAAGAATAAGGACTCTTAGGCTGACATGTGGGTGCCACCGGTGTTTTCGTGCGCTTGCGCACCGAGAGCATATTGGCGTGTGTTCGAAATTCATGCTACCTTTTCATCCCCAATCTCCCGCCCCTCCCCCACCTCTGGAATCTCGATTCCTACTCCAGTTCCCCTAAATCCCCCTCCTGTACTCCCTATACTCAAGCGCACTATCATGTCGCCGGTCAACGCGGATCTCCGAGCCGGAGATCCTGAGGTCCATCCTGCCTTCGGTCGTTGCGTGCTGTCGCTCAACAGTGGCATGGCGGCGCTTGACGACCAGTTCGCCGGCAAAGTGCAGATGGTAACCATCAATGGCGACCGGCCTCCCGTCTCGCTGGACGACCTTGTCAAAGCTCTTGGCATTGCGCACGGCATCCAAATAAGTGACTTGCTCATCGAAGTCTGTTTGCCACCGGCTGATTTCTTCATCAAGTTCCGAACAACTTTCGACTGCAGTCGTGTCTTCGAATCTTCCCGTTGTTTGTTCTGCGATGGCGCGCTGGTGAGCTTTGATCGGTGGCACCCAGGATGGGGCTCGGTGCCCTCTGTGCTTGAGTTTATAACAAAGCTTACCTTCCACGGCATGCCTCGACGTGCTTGGAACAGCGAGTCCATGAATGAGCTTATCAACGACCTTGGAGGTGAGCTCTTAAGTATATTTGTTCCTCTAGACAGTTGGGCTCTGACGATTATGGCATGGATGAAGAAGCCGTCCACCATATCAAAGGTGATTAGTGTTGAGATACCGATGCAGGAACCGGGGTTGTACTATTCGTCGCCACCAAGGCCACCGCGGACGACGTTAGGGATGTACCTGTATCGAGTGTTCGTGCATGTCGAAGAAGTGGTCAATCCATCAATCGAAGTCCTGCCACCACCGCTGGTGCCAGGGTTCGTCGACGACGTCCATTACAGGAGTCAACATCAGACTTTCCCCGTGTTGCTCGGAATGATGGATGGCACAGGGCCTACTCCATCGCGCGGCGGAGGCCACTGCTTCTTTGGGAGAAGAGGCAGGGCTGGCTGCCTTGATGTGCTCTAATTTAATGTAACAACTGAATCTTGTCAGATACTAGTTAAATCCGAGCTATGGTTGTGAAGCACTGATGTGCCAGTACATTTGATTGTGACCTGTTCTAATTTTGTACCTGAACTTTTTTAGAAAGGGTTGTACGTCAACTTAATATGCTAGCAGAACTTATTGTGTTGTCTGTCTGTTTTCTTTTCACAACATTCAAGATATTTCCCCGTCATTGATAAAGACGATGAACCGTTATGTACGAGTTTGTTGGTTTCAACATAGCCCGACCCGTAGCGATCCACTGCTTCCATCCTGATTGTGCCGCCTGTGTGAAATTTTTGTATGCATGTTCAATGTGCTATGATGTTCTATATGATTGTGTCAACTATATAAGTTTTTACTGAGCATCAGCAATGCATATGGCTGAAAGATGTATTTATGAGCATCGACCGATGGGTCTCTCTCTCTCTCTCACACACACACGCGCGCACACACGCACAAGTGGGACCCGTTGAATTATTTCTTTGCTCGTGACAGCTTTTAATTAGGTTCCACTGTAATCTAACTTTTTTCTTAAGTTATTAATTGAGCTTAGTGACTTCAAAAAGTTGTACATAAGCCTTGTTTGGGCCTTTCCGGCGTCGCTGAATGTGGGCTGAGTAGCCATGTTAGGTTGTACTGTACTACACAGGCCTTTTTTTTCAACATCAGCAATGCAACACGGCCGACAGTTGTACACAATATCCAGGTTAACTTCTCCGCCCCGCTGGGCTGCAAACATTCCTAGGAGGTATGCATTAGGCTTAACAAGAAAATGGACTTTAAGAAATAATAAATGGGATGTAATTATAATAACTGGGCAGTAACTATAAAAAATGCACAAAACGCGTAATTAGTTTAAAAAATATATTATATTTGGAATTTGAAAATTTTAATTTCATTACTTGTTGCGCATGCAATATTTCGTTGGATTTTAACGTAATACAACTTTATTTTGAAATTATATTTGATCTGACTAGAAATTTCGGATAAAAATATTTCGGATCCCATAAAAATGTGCGAATTTTTTTAAATTCTATTTTGAGCGGTTGGTTGAAATTATTAATCTTTTTTTAGGAATGGTTGAAATTATTAATTGTTGTCCTAGCTAGAAAATGGGTGTACTTTTAACAAACTATAAATGGGCTGTAGTAAATTCCATTAGAATTAAAAAATGGGTTGTACATTCTTACAAATCGCAAATGGGCTATATGTTCTCTGCCACACACTTGTGGGCCTTCTAAGTTGACGCGTCCCCTAAAAAAACTAAGTTGACGCGTATGCAAAGCTTTGTCAACAACACACGGTTCTGGCAGCTATGGCCGTTGGATGTCCATCCAACGGATGTCGTGCTTCTTCTTCAATCTCGGATATTCTTGCTTTAGCCACCCAAAAAATAATTCCTCCCTCTGACATTTGGGGCGCACCGTTTCGGAGGCTGACCTGTGGGCCTACTAAGTTGACGCGTACCAAGGGCTTTGTCAACTTAGTCAATATAAACGATTCTAGATGCAGTGACCGTACGATGTCCATCCAACAGCCGTAGTGCTTCTTCAACCTCTGGTCTTCTTGCTCCAGCCGCCCAAAGCAGCGCCGGTCGTGCCACGTGCTCCTGCCTCTCCTAGCCGGTTGTGATGCCATGGAGGCCTCACCGCCCCCTACTACTCCCACTGCTGGCCAGGCCATCCCTCTACTCACCCACACCCCCTGTTATTCTGCGGCGACGACAGCCTCACACCGCAGCGAATCAGTGAACCCTCATACTCCTCTACGCGTGGGCATCCACTGCCGCGTCTTCCCCGGCTCCATGTCGTCCCCTTCCTAGGCCTCGCCGTCGTCCACCGCCCTGGTGCTCTCGGCACGGCATGGTCAACATGGTCAAGGAACGGCCTCCATCGGACATGGACTATACGTGGAGAGGCCGACAGCTGGGTCCACGGCCACAACAAGGAAGTGCCTCCTTATTACGCGGAAAATAAAGATTCCTCCACTTGACGGCAGGGACCCCCCAGACGGGCAACCGTATTTCGCAAAAAAACGTTTCCCCCCTGACTGCTAGGACCTACCAGCTACATCTTCGCACGCAAGGAAGTGCGTCCGAGCAAAAAAATGATTCATCCCCCTGACTGCTGGGACCCACCAGCTACATCTTCGCACGCAAGGAAGTGCCTGACAGTCAGGACCCACCTGGTCGAAGCGTACGTAGCGTTGTCATTCTGGTCGCGAACGTATGTGTACATACTGGTCGATGTAGAGGCGCGCACGTAGCATGTACACGTACGTACAGCGGCCAGTGTGCAAGAAAGAAAATACGGCCACATACGTACATACGGGTGGGGTCTCGAACACCTACTCACGCATATGTACGGTCAGGGCTCGTGTACATGGCTGGGTGGGAACGGAGAAACAACGTCGTCGTCGCCCGCAAAAAAATAGCGTCGTCGTCGTGTTCATGGGGAGGCAACGGAATGCATCACGTTCATCGAGAGGCAACGGAATGCGTGGGAGCCAACCGGCTTGGATGGAACAGCCAATGGAAACGAGGCCTGGCGTACCGCAGAACGGAGGAAACGGCCTTGTGTTCGACCAGCCATGTTCGAAACGGGATCTTGTTCATCGGGAGGGGTTTGGCGTACCACAAAACGGAGGAAACGGACTTGTGTTGGACCTCCTACGGTCGAAACGGGGTCCTGTTGATCAGGAGGGGTGTGGCGTACCGCAAAACGGAGGAAACGGACTTGTGTTGGAGCGCTACGGTCGAAATGGGGGTCCTGTTCATCGGGAGGGGTGTGGTGTACCGCAAAACGGGACTCCACGGGATACTGTTCATCTCCACCATCGACCCCCTCCAGCCTCCATGGGCTACTATTCATCCACCGTCGACCTCCTCCAGCGTCCACCTGCGACTGTTCATCCACGGGGTCCTGTTCATCCAGCCTCCACCATGCGCTACTCCATCAGCTACTGTTCAACCAGCCCTCTCCACGGGCTCCTATTCAACCACCCCTCCACGGTCTACTGTTCTTCCAGCCCTCCACCATCTACTGTTCATCCAGCCCTCCACGGGGTCGTCTTGTTCATCCAGCCCTACATGGGGTCCTATTCATCCAACACCAACCGGCTCGATGGATCGGGGTCCTGTTCATCCAGAGGCAACACCACGGGGTCCTGTTCATGCACCCCCACCGGGAACTGTTCATCTAAACCCCCCAGCAACGCTGACTGTTCATCCAAAGGCAGCATCGATCGGCTTCAGTTAGCAGCAGTAGCGAAGGAATCGCTCGATCGGGTTTAGTTAACAGCCATCGATCGATCGCTCTGGTTCAGTAACGCGTAACCTGCAGTGCAATTGCTCGAGTTCAGTAGGTGAACGCCTTCCTCGGGTTCAGTTAGATCCCAACGCCTCGCACCCATGCGCGTGCGTGTACGAGATAAACGCCCAACCCTCCATGCATCGCTCGGCCCCGACCACCCATCGTAACTGGGAACGACCCCGATATTTTCCTCGCACTCGCTTCTACCATGGTTTTTTCCGTCATGGACGGCCCAAAGAATGTCATGCAGCTACGTCTCCGGCCTGCCCAGGACGAAAAGCCCATTTTCTATCATGATTTTTTGTGATATAAGTAGGAGACCACCACATCTATGATGATACCGGGTTTTGTCACAATTATCATCATAGAAGTGTCATAAGTATGATAGAAAAAAATTCGTTCGGCCCAAACGTCACGGATGTGTATTTTTTTGTAGTGTAATCTTGATCCATGCCAACTCAACAAACACCATCGGAGACATCTATAGAGCACCTTTATAATCACCCAGTTACGTTGTGACGTTTGGTAGCACACAAAGTGTTCCTCCGGTACTCGAGAGTTGCATGATCTTATAGTCATAGGAACATGTATAGTTATGGAGAAAGCAATAGCAACAAACTAAACGATCATCGTGCTAATCCAACGGATGGGTCAAGTCAATCACATCATTCTCTAATGATGTGACCCCGTTAATCAAATGACAACTCATGTCTATGGTTAGGAAACATAGCCATCATTGATTCAACGAGCTAGTTAAGTAGAGGCAAACTAGTGACACTCTGTTTGTCTATGTATTCACACATGTACTAAGTTTCCGGTTAATACAATTCTAGCATGAATAATAAACATTTATCATGATATAAGGAAATATAAATAACAACTTTATTATTGCCTCCAGGGCATATTTCCTTCACATTTTTGTCATGACTTGTGCAATCATCATTAGCATTTTGGATATTCAAAGAATTCACACTAACAACATTGAAATCATGCTCATCATTCAAATATTTTGTGCCATGCATTTTATTGACTTCTTCTTCTAACAATTGAGCACAATTTTCTGAACCATCATTTTCAAGAAAGACATTATAAACATGGTTAATAATATGATGCAACCTAAATTCCATTTTTTTGTAGTTTTTTTATAAACCAAACTAGTGATAAAACAAGAATCTAAAAGATTCAATTTCAAGATCTAAAGATATACCTTCAAGCACTCACCTCCCCGGCAACGGCGCCAGAAAAGAGCTTGATGACTACTACGCAACTTTATTCTTGTAGAGACGTGTTGGGCCTCCAAGCGCAGAGTTTTGTAGGACAGTAGCAATTTTCCCTCAAGTGGATGACCTAAGGTTTATCAATCCGTGAGAGGTGTAGGATGAAGGTGGTCTCCCTCAAACGACCCTACAACCAAATACAAGAAATCTCTTGTGTCCCCAACACACCCAATACAATGGCAAATTGTATAGGTCCACTAGTCCCGCGAAGAGATGGTGATAAAAGTGTAATATTGATGGTAGAAATATATTTTTATAATCTGAATAAATAAAAACAGCAAGGTAGTAATTAGTAAACGGGCACAAAAATGGTATTGCAATGCTTGAAAACAAGGCCTAGGGTCCGTACTTTCACTAGTGCAATTTCTCAAGAGTGCTAACATAGTTGGATCATATGATTATCCCTCAAAGTACAGCCAAGAATCACTCCCGAGTTCCTATTAGCGGAGAACAAAAAGTAGGAATTATTTGTAGGGTATGAAGCCACCTCAAAGCTATTCTTTCCAATCGATCTATTCAAGAGTTCGTACTAAAATAACACAAAGCTATTGTTTCTGTTCGATCTATCCTAGAGTTCGTACTAGAATAACACCAAAGCATATTCATATTCATAATACTCAAACCACGCAAAGAACTATAAAGAGACCCCGAAGTTTCTGTCGGAGAAAAACGTGCATCAACCCCTATGCATAGATTACCCCAATATCACCGCGGGAATCCGCGAGTTGAATGCCATAACATATATCAAGTGAATCAATAAGATACCCCAATTGTCACCTCAAGTATTCATACCAAAAAACATATATCATGTGTTCTCATCTCTGACTATTCAATCCGACAAGACAAAACTTCAAAGGGTAAAGATTCAATTCGTTATAATGAGAGTATAGAGGGGAGAAACATCATATGATCCGACTATATTAACAAAGCCCATGATATAGATCACAAGAGAGAGAGAGATTAAACACATAGCTACTGGTACAAACCCTCAGCCCCGAGGGTGGACTACTCCCTCCTCATCGTGGTGGCCGCGGGGATGATGAAGATGGCCACCGGAGATGATTCCCCCCTTCGGTAGGGTGCCGGACGGGTCTAGATTGGTTTTTGGTGGCTACGGAGCCCTGCAGCGGCGGAATTTCTGATCTAGGTTAACCCCGAAGGGTTTCAGAATATTTGGGAATTTATAGTGCAAAGAGGGGGTGCGGGAGGCCACTGAGGTGGGCACAACCCACCTGGGCGCGCCAGGGCCCTGGTGGGTTGTGCCCCCCTCGGGGCACCCCCGAGGTGCAGCTTTGGCCCATTGGGTTCCTTCTTGTCCAAAAAAAATCTCCGTAAAGTTTCACGGTGTTTGGACTCCGTTTGATATTGATTTACTGCGATGTAAAAAACAAGCAAAAAAGCAGCAACTGGAACTAGGCACTGGGTCAATAGGTTAGTCCCAAAAAATGATATAAAGTTGCTATAAAATGATTGTAAAACACCCAAGAATGATAAAATAACAGCATGAATACTTCATAAATTATAGATACGTTGGAGACGTATCAGGATGACCCACATCTTTATACAGAAGGCGTAGATGGTATTATTAGACGTTGTGTACCTGAGCATGAACAGGGACAAATCCTACGGAAATGTCGCTCTAGGGCTTATGGAGGGCATCATGCTGGAGATAGAACTGCTCACAAGGTATTGCAATCTGGATTTCATTGGCCTAATCTCTTCAAGGATGCCCATAAGTTCGTCTTATCTTGTGATGAATGTCAAAGAATAGGTAATATTTGTAAGCGTCAAGAAATGCCTATGAATTATTCACTTGTTGTTGAACCATTTGATGTTTGGGATTTTATTACATGGGACCTTTTCCTTCCTATAATGGGTATACTCATATTTTGGTTACTGTTGATTACGTTACTAAATGGGTAGAAGCTATTCCAACTAGTAGTGTTGATCACAACACCTCTATTAAAATGCTTAAGGAAGTTATTTTCCCAAGGTTTGGAGTCCCTAGATATTTAACGATTGATTGTGGGTCACACTTTATTCATGGTGCTTTCTGTAAAATGCTTGCCAAGTATGATGTTAACCATAAAATTGCATCACCTTATCATCCTCAGTCTAGTGGTCAATTTGAACTTAGCAATAGAGAAATAAAATTAATTTTGCAAAAGACTGTCAATAGGTCCAGGAAGAATTGGTCTACGAAATTAGATGATGCACTTTGGGCTTATAGAACATCATATAAAAATCCTATCGGTATGTCTCCTTATAAAATGGTTTATGGAAAAGCATGCATTTGCCTCTTGAGTTAGAACATAAAGCATTTTGGGCAATCAAAGAACTCAATTATGATTTCAAACTTGCTGGTGAAAATAGGTTATTTGATATTACCTCATTAGATGAATGGAGAACCCAAGCTTGCATGCCTGCAGGTCGACTCTAGAGGATCCCCGGGTACCGAGCTCGAATTCGCCCTATAGTGAGTCGTATTACAATTCACTGGCCGTCGTTTTACAACGTCGTGACTGGGATTCTTTGCAGGAAAACTCCTCTCAAAATGGGAAGGCCCATACGTCATCGAGGAGGTTTACCGGTCTGGAGCCATCAAAATAAATAATTCCGAAGGTACTAATCCGAAGGTTGTCAATGGGCAACGAATAAAGCATTATATCTCAGGTATGTCTATTAATGTTGAAATTAATATTATCTGAACTTTGACACTGGAAGAACACATAAAAGAGTCCTTCCGGAACACTCCAGAATCGTGAAAATAAGGAGGTACGTGATACGGTAAGTAAACAGACTCCGAAAAATTTGCAAAAATATTTTTATCAGTTTTGGAATATTTAAGAATTTTTGGAATAAAGAAACTCCCAGGAAGCGTTCCCTGGTGGGCACAAGACACCAGGGCACGCCAGGCTTGCCTGGCATGCCCAGGTGGGTTGTGCCCACCTGGGACACCTTCCGTACTCCGTTTTTCTACCATGTGTTTGTCCTCCAAGATAAAAAATCTATATATACTTCCCGAACATGTTGATCACCGTATCGCGGAGAAATCTCCTGTTCTCTTTCCTTGTTGTTTCCTGTCAGATCTGTTGGGACAGGCATCATGTCTTCTTCTTCCTCCAACAATGTGGAATAGGATGCTTGGTTGATGAAGATCGAGCTGAAGAGAGAAGAGCCCGCAGGAGCTGTCAGAGGAGATGAGAGCAAGGAGGTTATCGTTGATCATCCTTCGGTCTTTGAACAAGCACTGCCAGTTGAGGAGGAGGATGAAGATATCCTTAAACCTTACCTTACTCATCTTACCCCTGCTGAGATTGAAGCCTTTCGGGTCATTGAAATAGTTCGCATACAAAATAAGTATCTCACTCGTGAAAATATTCTGCATCAAGAGCACATCACCCACCTCCGGAGCGTCATCCGTCAATTGGAGAATCTTTTGATCCTTAAGGATAGAATCGCTTCATCACCACCATCATCATCTTCACCACCAAAAGAGAATTAAGTATCGGGTATGGGCACTCCCCTTGGCTTCTGCCAAGCTTGGGGGAGATGCCCCGGTATCGTATCATCCCACTATATTTTTGCTTTTACTCATTTTAGTTCGATCCTTTCTTCTTTGTGAGTTTGCTTAGTGATCTATCCTTGTAATTGTGTGCAAGTTATATAATAAAGTTTAGTATGAGTTTTTTCTTTTTTTACTTTCATGTTGCAAATAAAAGAAAAGAAATAAGAAAGGAAACAAATAAAAGAAAGGGATTAAATAAAGAAAATATTATATACTAATCCTATGGTAGGTGATGGCACCACATAAGGAAAAGTATAAGTAGAAAATGTTATTAGAGATTGACAAACATAGCATTAGTCAATGATGCAACTCAGGAAAGAATTAATAAGGGAAGAGAAGATTCACATATAAATATACTATCCTAGAAATCTTTTGTGATTGTGAGCCCCCATCAAAATATTATATGCCAAAATTGTTGACGTTGGACAAGGAAGACAACTTAATGATTTATGGTTGTTCATATTCACGTAGAAGTCATATTGTCATAGATCCTTTAACATGTGGTGCTTGCCCCTATCTTTGCTAGCCAAAAATTCCGCACTAAGTAGAGATACTACTTGTGCATCCAAAAACCCTTAAACCCAAATCTTATTTTCAAAGTGTCCACCATACCTACCTAGGGATTGAGCAAGATCCCTCAAGTAAGTTGTCATTGGTGCAAAAAGGCAATAAATTTTTTTTCTAAAAGTGTGAGATCATTTAGTGTAAGAGAAAATTGAGCGTTGCACAAACTTGTGATGGTGGAGAATAAAAGCGACAGACTGCATAATAAAGGTCGCTATCACACGGGGCAATGTAACGTGACGTTCTTTTGCACTAAGGGATTGAGCATAGAAACAAATAAGCGCATGGCAACCTCTACTCCCTCTGCGAAGGGCCTATCTTTTACTTTTATGTATTCACTTTTATGCAAGATTCAAAGTTTTTCTCTCTATTCCTTTTATTTTTCTCCTTTGGCAAGCATCATGTGGTGAGGAAAGATCTAGGCACATATGTCTAGTTGAATATGGGTGTCATGATTTATTATTGTTGACATCACCCTTGAGGTGAGTATGTTGGGAGGCGAAACCATAAGCCCCTATATTTCTATGTGTCCGGTTGAAACGTTTTGCTCATGGGTACGCGGTGAGTGTTAGCAATCATAGAAGACTATATGATGGTTGAGTATGTGGACTTGCCTAAAGGCTCCGACACGTGACTCTTCCTGAAAAGATGATGAATTGTAGTTGCAAAGTTGACTGAGAACATAGTTTGTTGACTGAGAATTCTAGCAGCTGGAAATCTGGACCTAGAAAAGCTACATCAGGCCACCTATTCTGCACAACTCCAAACAAGCTGAAACTTCACAGAGATTTTTTATGGATTATTTAAGAATTATTGGAGCAAATAACTACCAGAGGGGGTCCACCAGGTGGGCACAACCCACCTGGGCGCGCCAGGGAGCCCAGGCACGCCCTGGTGGGTTATGCCCTCCTCAGCCCACCTTCGGTGCCCATCTTTTGGTATATAAGTCATTTTGACCTAGAAAAAAATAAGGAGAGGACTTTTGGGACGGAACACCGCCGTTTCGAGGTGGAACTTGGGCAGGAGCACTTTTGCCCTCTGGCGGAGCGATTTCGCCGGGGGAACTTCCCTCCCGGAGGGGGAAATCATCGTCATCATCATTACCAACAACTCTCCCATCTTGGGGAGGGCAATCTCCATCAACATCTTCAACAACACCATCTCCTCTCAAACCCTAGTTCATCTCTTGTGTTCAATCTTGTCACCAGAACTATAGATTGGTACTTGTGGTGACTAGTAGTGTTGATTACATCTTGTAGTTGATTACTATATGGTTTATTTGGTGGAAGATTATATGTTCAGTTCCAATATGCCATTTAATACCTCTGATCATGAGCATGTTCATCATTTGTGAGTAGTTACATTTGTTCTTGAGGTCACAGGAGAAATCATGTTGTAAGTAATCATGTGAATTTGATATGTGTTTCATATTTTGGTAGTATGTATGTTGTGATTCCCATAGTGGTGTCATGTGAACGTCGACTACATGACACTTCACCATATTTGGGCCTAAGGGAATGCATTGTGGAGTAGCAATTAGATGATGGGTTGCGAGAGTGTGATACGTCTCCAACGTATCTACTTTTCCAAACACTATTGACCTTGTTTTGGACTCTAACTTGCATGATTTGAATTGAACTAACCCGGACTGACGATGTTTTCAGCAGAATTGCCATGCTGTTATTTTTGTGCAGAAATAAAAGTTCTCGGAATGACATGAAAATTTATGGAGACACTTTTTGGAATTTATAAAAAATACTAGCGAAAGAATCAGCGTAAGGGGGTCCACACCCTGTCCACGAGGGTGCAGGGCGGCCCTCCCTAGGGTGCGCCCCCTACCTCATGGGCCCCCTGAGGCTCCACCGACGTCAACTCCAACTCTATATATTCACGTTCGAGGAGAGAAAAAATCAGAGAGAAGGATTCATCGCGTTTTACGATACGGAGCCGCCGTCAAGCCCTAATCTTCATCGGGGGCTGATCTGGAGTCCGTTCGGGGCTCCGGAGAGGGGAATCCGTCGCCATCGTCATCATCAACCTTCCTCCATCACCAATTTCATGATGCTCACCGCCTTGTGTGAGCAATCTCATCGTAGGCTTGCTAGACGGTGATGGGTTGGATGAGATTTATCATGTAATCGAGTTAGTTTTGTTAGGGTTTCATCCCTAGTATCCATTATGTTCTAAGATTGATGTTGCTATGACTTTGCTATGCTTAATGCTTGTCACTAGGGCCCGAGTGCCATGATTTCAGATCTGAACATATTATGTTTTCATGAATATATGTGAGTTCTTGATCCTATCTTGCAAGTCAATAGTCACCTACTATGTGTTATGATCTGGCAACCCCTAAGTGACAATAATCGGGACCACTCCCGGTGATGACCGTAGTTTGAGGAGTTCATGTATTCACTAAGTGTTAATGCTTTGATCCGGTACTCTATTAAAAGGAGGCCTTAATATCCCTTAGTTTCCAATAGGAGCCCCCTGCCACGAGAGGGTAGGACAAAAGATGTCATGCAAGTTATTTTCCATAAGCACGTATGACTATATTTGGAATACATGCCTACATTACATTGATGAACTGGAGCTAGTTCTGTGTCACCCTATGTTATAACTGTTGCATGAGGAATCGCATCCGACATAATTATCCATAACTGATCCATTGCCTACGAGCTTTTCACATATTGATATTTGCTTAGTTACTTTTCTGTTGCCACCATTACCGTTACTTCCATACTACTTTGCTACTAAATAATTTGCTGCAGATATTAAGTCTTTCAGGTGCGGTTGAATTGACAACTCAACTGTCAATACCTGAGAATATTCTTTGGCTCCCCTTGTGTCGAATCAATAAATTTGGGTTGAATACTCTACCCTCGAAAACTGTTGCGATCCCCTATACTTGTGGGTTATCAAGACTATTTTATGGCGCCGTTGTCGGGTAGCATAGCTCTATTCTTTGAGTCACTTGGGATTTATATCTGTTGATCACTATGAGGAACTTGAAAGATGAAAGAACCAAGATTTTTCCCTCAACTACGAGGGGAGGTAAGGAACTGCCATCTAGCTCTGCACTTGATTCCCCTTTTGTTTTGAGTAAACTTGCGACACCTACTCCTGCTATTCATTCTGATATGTCACATGTTATTGATGATGCCACTTCTGCTATGCATGATGCTTATGATGAAACTACTTCTATGCTTGATAATACTGTGCCATTAGGTGAATTTCTTAATGAACAACTTGCTAGGGTTAGAGAGAATGAA
Source organism: Triticum urartu (assembly GCF_003073215.2). NCBI lineage: Eukaryota > Viridiplantae > Streptophyta > Magnoliopsida > Poales > Poaceae > Triticum > Triticum urartu. The sequence goes on from NC_053022.1 coordinate 281,536,740, forward strand.
ATTATTGAAACTGATAATATTAATGAAAGTGATGATGAAGATTTTCCCCCTAGATATGAATTGCCTGATGTGCCTGAGGGTTATGTTATGGATGAAGAAACTGCTAGAGATCTTTTAGCTTGCAAAGATAGATATGATCTTAAGAAACTGTTAGCTAAGCTAAAAGAAAATTCTTTGAATGCTAGAATGAAATATGACCCTGCTTTTGCTACTTCACCTATCTGTATTTCTGATAAGGATTATGAATTCTCTGTCGATCCTGAGTTAATTACTTTGGTTGAATCTGATCCTTTTTATGTCTATGAATCTAAAACTGTTGTGGCACATCTCACTAAATTGAATGATATAGCCACCATATTCACTCATGAGGAAAAAATTCATTACTACTATATCCTTAAGGTATTCCCGTTCTCATTAAAGGGTGATGCTAAAACATGGTTTAACTCTCTTACTCCTGGTTGCGTGCGTAGTCCCTGGGATATGATTTATTACTTCTCTGTTAAATATTTCCCCGCTCATAAGAAACAAGCTGCCTTAAGGGAAATATATAATTTTGTGCAAATTGCAGAAGAGAGTCTCCCACAAGCTTGGGGGAGGCTTCTCCGATTACTTAATGCTTTGCCTGATCATCCTCTCAAGAAAAATGAAATACTTGATATCTTTTATAATGGACTAACGGATGCTTCCAGAGACCACCTGGATAGTTGTGATGGTTGTGTTTTCAAGGAAAGAATTGTTGAGAAAGCTGAATTGCTACTGAATAATATGTTGAGTAATGATAATGATTGGACACTTCCTGAACCAACTCCTAATCCAACTCCGAAGAAAAGGGGTTTTCTATTTCTCAGTCCTGAAGATATGCAAGAGGCAAAGAAATCTATGAAAGAAAAGGGTATTAAAGCTGAAGATGTTAAGAATTTACCACCTATTGAAGAAATACATGGTCTTAATACTCCAACACAGGTAGTAAAGGTAAATTCTCTCTATAGATTTGATGAAGGTGATATTCATCGTAATAAGTCTGCTAGCCAATGCTTGGATGAGTTTGATAATTTTATTGTTAAACAAGAAAACTTCAATGCTTATGTTGGTAGACAATTGAAACGTAATGCTTATATGATTGAACACTTGAGTGATTATATGTCTAGAGTTAAAGGTGACCTTAAACTTATTAGTGAACATGCTTCTATGGTTACCACTCAAGTAGAACAAGTGCTTAAAGCACAAGATGATTTGCTCAGTGAATTAAATAATAAGAAAAATGATAATGTTGTTAGAGTTGTGACTAGAGGGGGTAAAATGACTCAGGAACCTTTGTATCCTGAGGGCCACCCTAAGAGAGTTGAGCAAGATTCTCAGAGAACTAATGTTGATGCATCTAGTCCTTCTAAGAAGAAGAAAAAGAAAAATGATAGGACTTTGCATGCTTCTAGTGAACATGTTGTTGACACACCTGAGAATCCCAATGGTACTTCTATTTCTGATGCTGAAACACAATCTGGTAATGAACATGAACCTAGTGATAATGTTAATGATGATGCTCAACCTAGCAATAACAATGATGTAGAGATTGAACCTGTTGTTGATCTTGATAACCCACAATCAAAGAATCAACGTTATGATAAGAGAGACTTCGTTGCTAGGAAGCACGATAAAGAAAGAGAACCATGGGTTCAGAAACCCATGCCTTTTCCTCCTAAACCATCCAAGAAAAAGGTTGATGAGGATTCTGAGCGCTTTGCTGAAATGATTAGACCTATCTTTTTGCGTATGCGTTTGACTGATATGCTTAAAATGAATCCTTATGCTAAGTATATGAAAGGTATTGTTACAAATAAAAGAAAGATACCGGAAGCTGAAATTTCCACCATTCTTGCCGATTATACTTTTAAAGGTGGAATACCTAAGAAACTAGGAGATCCAGGAGTACCAACTATACCATGCTCCATTAAAAGAAACTATGTTTAAACTGCTTTATGTGATCTTGGAGCCGGTGTTAGTGTTATGCCTCTCTCTTTATATCGTAGACTTGATTTGAATAAGTTGACACCTACTGAAATATCATTGCAAATGGACGGTAAATCAACTGCTATACTTGTCTGTATTTGTGAGGATGTGCCTGTTGTGGTTGCAAACATTACTATTTTAACGAACTTTGTTATTCTTGATATTCCCGAGGACGATAGTATGTCTATTATCCTTGGTAGACCCTTTTTGAATACTGTAGGGGCTGTTATTGATTGCAACAAAGGCAATGTCACTTTTCATGTTAATGGTAATGAGCATACAGTACACTTTTCGAGGAAACAACCTCCAGTCCATGGTATCAATTCAATTGGAAAAATTTCAGCGATAACTATTGGAGGTTTTGAATTCCCTCTTCCAACTGTCAAGAAGAAATATGATATTCTTATTGTGGGGACATGCATATCCCCATTGAGGTAACTTAGTGTTATTCGAAAATTGTCCGGTTTCATGTTATTCAGAAAGAGTTTGTTAACAAGACTTGATCAACCTTGTTAGTGGATTCCTTTTGATGAGCATGAGATGGATGAAGTTAGAAAGCACAATTCTCTGTACCCTCCTTTTACTTTCTGTTATTTAGATTAAATAAAGCAAAAATAAAAATTTATGTCTGTTCTCTGAATTATCCTTGCAATAAAAAATACCCCGAAAATAGAAGTTCTCCAAATGTCCTGAAAATGATATATGAATTTTTGTAGAATATTTTGGAATTATTGGCACTGAGAACACACTAGGGGGACCCACCATCTGGACACGAGGGTCCAGGGCATGCCCCCTGCCTCATGGACCCCCTCCACTTATTCCAGCACCCACTCACTTCGTCTTCCTCCAGAAAAAAATCCTCCCATAGTGCTACCTCTTGAGCACTGCGTTGGTTTTCCCTTGAAGAGGAAAGGGTGATGCAGCAAATTGCGTAAGTATTTCCCTCAGTATTTGAGAACCAAGGTATCAATCCAGTAGGAGATCACGCTCAAGTCCCACGCACCTACACAAACAAATAAGAACCTCATAACCAACGCGATAAAGGGGTTGTCAAGCCCTTCACGGTCACTTACGAGAGTAAGATATGATAGATATGATAAGATAATATTTTTGGTATTTTTATGATAAAGATACAAAGTAAAATAAAAGGCAAAAGAAATAACTAAGTATTGGAAGATTAATATGATGAAAGATAGACCCGGGGGCCATAGGTTTCACTAGTGGCTTCTCTCAAGAGCATAAGTATTACTGTGGGTAAACGAATTACTGTCGAGCAATTGATATAATTGAGCATAGTTATGAGAATATCTAGGTATGATCATGTATATAGGCATCACGTCCGAGACAAGTAGACCGACTCCTGCCTGCATCTACTACTATTACTCCACACATCGACCGCTATCCAGCATGCATCTAGAGTATTAAGTTCATAAGAACAGAGTAATGCTTTAAGGAAGATGACATGATGTAGAGGGATAAACTCATGCAATATGATATAAACCCCATCTTTTTATCCTCGATGGAAACAATACAATATGTGCCGGTTCCCTTTCTGTCACTGGGATCGAGCACCGCAAGATTGAACCCAAAGCTAAGCAATTCTCACATTGCAAGAAAGATCAATCTAGTAGGCCAAACAAAATTGATAATTCGAACAGACTTGCAAAGATAAACCAATCATACTTAAAATAATTCAGAGGAGAATCAAATATTTTTCATAGATAATCTGGATCATAAACCCACAATTCATCGGATCTCGACAAACACACTGCAAAAGAAGATTACATCGAATAGATCTCCAAGAAGATCGAGGAGAACTTTGTATTGAGATCCAAAGAGGAGAAGAAGCTATCTAGATAATAACTATGGACCCGTAGGTCTGAAGTAAACTACTCACACATCACCGGAGAGGCCATGGAGTTGATGTAGAGGCCCTCCGTGATCAATGCCCCCTCCATCGGAGCTCCGGAAAAGGCCCCAAGATGGGATCTCTTGGGTACAGAAGGTTGCAGCGGTGGAATTCGGTTTTCGTGGTGCTCCTGGATGTTTAGGAGGTACGTGGACTTATATAGGAGGAAGAAATACATCGTTGGAGCAACGGAGGGCCCACGAGGGTGGAGGGCGCGCCCGGGGGGGTAGGCGCGCCCCCTGCCTCGTGCCTTCCTCCCTTGTTTATTGACGCCCACTCCAAGTCTCCTGGATCACGTTTGTTGAGAAAATCACGTTCCTGAAGGTTTCATTCTGTTTGGACTCCGTTTGATATTCCTTTTCTTTGAAACCCTAAAATAGGCAAAAAAAACAACAATTTGGGTTGGGCCTCCGGTTAGTAGGTTAGTCCCAAAAATGATATAAAAGTGTAAAATAAATCCCATTAACATCCAAAATAGATAATATAATAGCATGGAGCAATCAAAAATTATAGATACGTTGGAGATGTATCAAGCATCCCCAGACTTAATTCCTGCTCGTCCTCGAGTATGTAAATGATAAAAGAAGAATTTTTTATTTGGAATGCTTTATAACATATATCTCAATGTAATTTTTCTTTATTGTGGTATGAATGTTAAGATCCGAAAGATTCAAGATAAAATTTTAATATGGACATAGAAATAATAATACTTCAAGCATACTAACTAAGCAATTATGTCTTCTCAAAATAATATGGCCAAAGAAAGTTATCCCTACAAAATCATATAGTCTGGCTATGCTCTATCTTCACCACACAAAATATTTAAATCATGCACAACCCCGATGACAAGCCAAGAAAATGTTTCATACTTTTGATGTTCTCAAACTTTTTCAATCTTCACGCAATATGTGAGCGTGAGCCATGGATATAGCACTATATGTGGAATAGAATGGTGGTTGTGGAGAAGACAAAAAGGAGAAGATAGTCTCACATCAACTAGGCATATCAACGAGCTATGGAGATACCCATTAATAGATATCAATGTGAGTGAGTAGGGATTGCCATGCAATGGATGCACTAGAGCTATAAGTATATGAAAGCTCAACAAAACAAACTAAGTGGGTGTGCATCCAACTTGCTTGCTCATGAAGACCTAGGGCATTTTGAGGAAGCCCATCATTGGAATATACAAGCCAAGTTCTATAATGAAAAATTCCCACTAGTATATGAAAGTGATAACATAGGAGACTCTCTATCATGAAGATCATGGTGCTACTTTGAAGCACAGGTGTGGAAAAGGATAGTAACATTGTCCCTTCTCTCTTTTTCTCTCATTTTTTTTATTTGGGCCTTCTTTCTTTTTTTCTTTTTGGCATCTTTTCTCCCTTTTTTCGTCCGGAGTCTCATCCCGACTTGTGGGGGAATCATAGTCTCCATCATGCTTTCCTCTCTTGGGACAATGCTCTAATAATGATGATCATCACACTTTAATTTCTTACAACTCAAGAATTACAACTCAATACTTAGAACAAAATATGACTCTATGTGAATGCCTCCGGCAGTGTACCAGGATGTGCAATGATGCATGAGTGACATGTATGAAGAATTATGAATGGCGGCTTTGCCACAAATATGATGTCAACTACATGATCATGCAAGCAATATGACAATGATGGAGCATGTCATAATAACGGAACAGTGGAAAGTTGCATGGCAATATATCTCGGAATGGCTATGTAAATGCCATAATAGGTAGGTATGGTGGCTGTTTTGAGGAAGGTATATGGTGGGTTTATGGTACCGGCGAAAGTTGCACGATACTAGAGAGACTAGCAATGGTGGAAGGGTGAGAATGCGTATAATCCATGGACTCAACATTAGTCATAAAGAACTCACATACTTATTGCAATCTATTAGTTATCGAAAAAAAGTATTACGTGCATGCTCCTAGGGGGATAGATTGGTAGGAAAAGACCATCGCTCGTCCCCGACCGCCACTCATAAGGAAGACAATCAATAAATAAATCATGCTCCGACTTCATCACATAACGGTTCACCATACGTGCATGCTACGGGAATCACAAACTTCAACACAAGTATTTCTCAAATTCACAACTACTCAACTAGCATGACTCTAATATCACCATCTCCATATCTCAAAACAATTATCAAGTATCAAACTTCTCATAGTATTCAATGCACTTCTATGAAAGTTTTTATATTATAGCAAATTTCCATGTTGTTCCAAAGGACTCTAAAAATAATATAAGTGAATCATGAGAGAAAAATAGTTTCTATAAAACAAAACCACCGCCATGCTCTAAAAGATATAAGTGAAGCACTAGAGCAAAAACTATATAGCTCAAAACATATAAGTGAAACACATAGAGTATTCTAATAAATTTCAAATCATGTGAGTCTCTCTCAAAAGGTGTGTACAGCAAGGATGATTATGGTAAACTAAAAAGCAAAGACTCGAATCATACAAGACGCTCCAAGCAAAACACATATCATGTGGTGAATAAAAATATAGCTCCAAGTAAAGTTACCGATAGACGAAGATGAAAGAGAGGATGCCATCCGGGGCATCCCCAAGCTTAGGCTTTTTGGTGTCTGTCGGTGTCAAAATCGGCGGATCTCGGGTAGGGGGTCCCGAACTGTGCGTCTAGGCCGGATGGTAACAGGAGGCAGGGGACATGATGTTTTACCCAGGTTCGGGCCCTCTTGATGGAGGTAAAACCCTATGTCTTGCTTGATTAATATTGATGATATGGGTAGTACAAGAGTAGATCTACCACGAGATCAGAGAGGCTAAACCCTAGAAGCTAGCCTATGGTATGATTGTTGTTCGTCCTACGGACTAAACCCTCCGGTTTATATAGACTCCGGAGAGGGCTAGGGTTACACAGAGTCGGTTACAATGGTAGGAGATCTACATATCCGTATCGCCAAGCTTGCCTTCCACGCCAAGGAAAGTCCCTTCCAGACACGGGATGAAGTCTTCAATCTTGTATCTTCATAGTCCAGGAGTCCGGCCGAAGGTATAGTCCAGCTATCCGGACACCCCCTAATCCAGGACTCCCACAGTAGCCCCTGAACCAGGCTTCAATGATGACGAGTCCCGTGCGCAGATTGTCTTCGGCATTGCAAGGCGGGTTCCTCCTCCAAGTACTTTATAGAAGATTTTGAACACAAAGGTAGTGTCCGGCTCTGCAAAATAAGTTTCCACATATTGCCATAGAGAGAATAATATTCACACAAATCTAATATGCTGACGTATTCCGTAGCGTGACATCACACCACGGCTAGGTCTTTATTCGAATCGTTTTACTGTCCCACCTCAGCGCGTTTAGCGAGGCGGTTTCCTTGGCACGTCTTGTTAAAGCAGAGATAGTGTCCCCCTATTCCGGGATTCTCATCAATACGGGCGTGGGTAACCCAACCGTGCCATTGACTATGGCGCTTGGGAGATAAGCGAGTTTTACCAGGCTGGTGGCGTCCGCCCTTATAAGGGGATAAGGATCCACCTTTTCATCCACGCCTTCTTCCTCCTTTGCCTATCCATTTCCGCGCACTCGAGCTCCAGCGCCCAAGTCCGCACACCCCACCTCAACCTTCTCCAGCCATGTCTGGAGCGGGAGGCAAGTGGATGGTCTCCTCCGTCATGGAGGGACACATCAAAAAACTGAGGAAGGCCGGATACTTGTCTAACGACATTGCGCACCGGCTTCCCGAAGAGGGGCAGCTCATCCCCACCCCTAGGCCCCATGAGAGGGTGGTGTTCCTCCCCCATTTCCTCCGTGGACTGGGCTTCCCTCTCCACCCATTTCTCTGGGGGCTCATGTTCTACTATGGCCTAGATTTCCACAATCTGGCCTCGAACTTTGTCCTCAACATCTCTGCATTTATCATCGTGTGCGAGGCTTTCTTCTGCATCTGCCCCCATTTCGGCCTATGGCTCAAGACTTTCAACGTCAAGCCGAAGGTGGTGCGCGGCACCCAGGCGGAGTGCGGAGGCGCCATGGTGGGCAAGATGCCCAACGTCCTATGGCCCGAGGGCTCCTTCGTGGAGTCCCTAAAGGGGTGGCAATCGGGGTGGTTTTACATCACCGAGCCACGCGACCCTGAATGGGTCGCAGCCCCCGAGTTCCGATCCGGACCCCCTACACGGCTCACCTCCTGGAAAGAGATGGGCCTGTCGTGGGGTAAAGAAGGAGAGCTGACCGGACTCCAAACATGCGTCCAAACCCTGGTGGACAAGAAGCTCAAACTTGTCAACGTAGTCCAGGTTATGCTCATCCGCCGGATCCTCCCGTGTCAACAATGGGCTTTCAAACTGTGGGAGTTCGACCCGGCACAGCACCGAACCCTGAGCAGGCTCTTCGACACGATGTACGAAGATGCATGGAAGGTGCTTTTCAAGGGCGCCGAGGCCCCCGCATCCGCTACCGAGGATCGCGGATTCAGCACGCAGCATCGTGCTCGTGCGGTAAGCTGTTTTTACCTTTTATAGGGTATTAGTTTTTCATAGTTTGACTCCATGCGGGATCTAAGATCCCTTACCTTTGACAGGATTGGCAGGAGACGTCCGGACAGATCAACTGTCCGGCTCCTTTGCCCGAAGGCCCAGCAGACGCTCGCTTGGCGAAGCTGCTGGTTCCGGCACCCTATGTGGTGCCGGAGAAGAAGGCCAAGAAGAAGGCCATGGGGACTCGAAAGAGTGCCCGGCGCCTGGGGGTGTCGGATTCATCATCCGACGACTCCAAGACGCACTCCTCCCGTGAAGACGAGGAGGAGGAAGAAGAGACCTCTCCCCCTCCAGCGGGGGGAGAGAAGAAAAGGAAGGCCGCCCCAACTGGGGAGGCCGAAGGGTCCAAGAAGGGGAAAACCCTTCCTCCGGACGGCTCCACCAACGCCGACGACGGCGAAGAGGAGTGGCCGCACAGGGCCAAGCCCCTGGCGAGATCGTAAGTGTCCGGATACCAGAGTGATTCATAGTATTCCTCCATTGCACAGCTTTTCCTTATGTCGAACATGTTTATGCAGTCCACCCAAAGACCAGCTCGACGTGTCGTCGAGCGGTTCCCTGGATTCGTCGGATGTCAATTCGCTTCTGACGGCTACCTCCCCCCACCCTATGGACGACACCGAGGTGCTGTCCCAACAGGTTCCAAGCCAGGAGGAGGTGGTCCTGGAGGCGCCGCAAGGCGACCTCCCGGACTCCAGGCGCAAAGTGGATAAAACCCCCAAGGACTCTAAGTCCGGCTTTGAGCCGGACACCGCGCCGGAACCTTCAACGGTTCCGGACTCCGGTAGGCAGCCTCCTTCCAAGAGGAGCAAGCCTACCGAGCCGGTGACCTCCGTCCAATCGGAGGCACCAGACAATTTGCTGGAGGTGCTTAACGGCGCCTCCATCGATGAGGAGCACCGCACTATTATGAGTGCGGTGATCCAGAAGGTTCAGTCCGCCAAGAGCGGACTAACTGAAGCCTGTGCCAGCCTTCTAACAGGCTTTGAGGTAAGTAAAGAATATGTAAAAAATATTACTGCATAGACAGTAGCCCCTGATACTCTGTTTGGCGTTCAGAAAGAAAAGCCGAATAGAGGATCTGATAACATTCGCAGGAGTCTAACAAAAGTAAGTCGATATGCGTGAGCAGGCTTTGCTACTAGCATCCGCCGCACTGACAGCAGAGGTGGGCACGCTGAAGCAGAACCTCGGGCGGTCCGAGCAAGAGCTCGACCTGGCCAAGCAGCAGCTCAAGGAGAAGGAAGGTAAGAAATACATTATTGAAATATGTGAAAGGTGCAATTGCAAAAAGTGTCAGGATTAGCGCAGCTATTGTAGGGGCCACAACTGAGGTGGCGACCCTTAAGCAAGAGCTGTCCGAGGCCAAGAAGAAGGCGACCACGGAGCACACAGAGCGGGAGAAGCATGAGACGCAGGTTGGCGAGGTGCGGCAAGAGCTCCAGGCTCTCATGAAAAAACATGAGAGTTTGGAGCTTGACTCGAAGATGCGAGAGTCTGAGCTCGCGGCGGCCGTTGAAGATGCCAAGTCTGCCAAGGCCGAAGCCCAGAAGGCCCTCCAGGAGGTTGAGGCAATAAAAAAGATAGCGGCGGGTAAGGCATTCTTTATGCAAAGCAAGCACGTAAAAGTGAATTACTTGTTACTTACCCGAATCCGGAGCTCTCCAGGAGCATTCGCAGACTTGCCCCGTAGCATGTCGGATGCCGCCGCCTTCTACCAAGCCGAGGAGGGAAGCTCGACGGAGAAGGTGTTCTGGTCTCAGTATGCTGAGGCCGAACACCCGGTGCCCTTAAGCGACCAGCTGAAACAGCTGGTCGAGCTCCATAAGGTGGCCGAACAGGCCATGAAGGGCCTCATAGTCCGGCTGTGGCCTGGAGAGGCCATGCCTGGGAACTACTTCGGACTGGTGAGGCGGCTAGTGGAGGCCTGTCCAAGTCTCGAAGTCATCAAGCGCTTCGTATGCATCGAGGGTGCCCGTAGGGCGCTTGCCCTTGGGAAGGTGCACTGGGGCAAGCTGGATGCTGAGAAGCTTGTGAAGGACGGGCCACCGTCGGGCAAGGAGCATCGCAAGCCCGAGATGTATTATGAGGGCATTCTGAAGGGTGCCCGCCTTGTGGCGGATGAATGTTCCATGGGTGTAATTTTTCAGTAAACTCGCTCGTTTTTTCCTGTGCGCTGAAAACTTGTTCATGTGCACTAAGCAATGCTTTTTGAATTTAAAATATTACCTTCTGTGCGGCCGTTTATCAAATTTGAGAGATGGCGAGTCGTCGGCTTCTGCCCCCATGGCACGAGTGCTGAGGTGTTCGGGATAAACATGAGCGCTCTTTTTCCCATTCTTGGGTCCTTCGAGGGAGGTGCTCAACACAACGAACAAGGCAATCGGACTATAATGCTTGAACACTCTCACTTAGCCATAGAATTATATAATTTTAAATTTCGGCAGAGTCCCTAGTGTTCGGAAGACCGAGTTCGGGGCGCTATCCACGCCTAGGCCGGACAAAGCCGACTCCTCGCTCTAAGCGGCATAAGTCTTTAGGGACTCTAAAACCTCTCGAACAGCGACTAGCTCTCGCCTCATCATGACGGTCAGTTTTAGCTTTATCTACTAAGGTGCTTAGCCCAGCTCAACTGGGGCACAATCGCAGTAGTTCTCCTAGTGCTACCTTAGCCGATATAACGGAACATAAGGTACCAAAACATAGGAGCCGGGCAAACCCAACTATTGACCCAAGACATGATTCGGAGCCGATGCATATAATGCTATAAGTTCGGGGTGCCGCACTTGTGAAAGTGTTCGGACTTCTCACACTGTGTTGTGGGGTACTTAAGCCCCTGGCGTATTGGCCGTACCAAAGTGTACGGGTGCAACATGTCATTAATGAACATATATTCATAAAAAAGAGTAATGCAATAATAGACGGAAGCTATGCATTGTTTATTTAAAAAAGGCTGCGATCAAAGCAGGACGATACGAATAGTGCGATAAGTAGAAAATGGGACTATCAAATATGTCCTTTCCAGGGGTGAGCTGTGGAATGTTATGTGAAACAGGTATACTGCTCGTTATAGAGACCACCTTAGAGTTCCGTAGTGCGGCGTAGCTTTCTGCTCCCCTGGTTGTTGTATCGTTTGTGCGGAAATTGTACTGCCGGACAGGCCTTCCAAAGAGTGGAGTCCTAAAAGTAAGAGAAAATGAAAAAGTCAGCAGCCCCTAGTGTGGTTTAAGCCGTGTTTCGGTCGTGCCGTTATTGTGCCCCTCCCCTTTTGCCCATGGTATTTCCAGAGCATAGTTATGTACGCGCAACACTAGTTTCGCAAGTTTGCGAGGGCTGGGGTTGGGGCCGCATTGCTACGCTTGCTCGGAACATGCCAGGTGGTCTTGTTGTAGGTTACTCCAGGCGCGCTTGATGGTGTCCAGACGTTTAATGGCCGGACTGGAGAATTGCCTTGAGAGGCTGCTTTGTACTTCCGCTGCGATGGCCGCCGTATGCTCCTCCGTTCGTAGAGAGCGTTCGATGTTTCCATTGACCGTGATGACTCCTCGAGGGCCTGGCATCTTGAGCTTGAGGTATGCGTAGTGCGGCACCGCATTGAACTTGGCAAATGCGGTCGAAGATTAACTCCTCGCTTCGGAAATTATCCGGAGATCCGAAGACCACTTCAAGTGTAACTGAGCCTGTACAGTTGGCCTCTACACCAGGTGTGGCGCCTTTAAAGGTCGTTCTAGTGGGTTTAATCCTCGAGGGATCAATGCCCATTTTCCGCATTGTATCCTGGTAAAGCAGGTTCAGGCTGCTGCCGCCGTCCATAAGGACTCTAGTGAGGTGAAATACGTCAATAATTGGGTCTAGAACCAATGCGGCGAATCCGCCATGACGGATGCTAGTGGGGTGGTCCCTTCGATCAAAAGTGATCGGGTAGGAAGACCATGGGTTGAACTTTGGGGCGACTGGCTCCATCGTGTATATGTCCCTTAGCACACGCTTCCGCTCCCTCTTGGGGACGTGGGTTGCATATATCATGTTCACCGTCCGGACTTGTGGGGGAAAACCTTTCTTTCCACTGTTGTTCGGCGGCCGGGGCTCCTCCTCGTCATCGCTATGCAGCCCCTTGTCTCTGCTTTCGGCATTTAACTTGCCTGCCTGCTTGAACACCCAACAATCTCTGTTGGTGTGATTGGCTGGTTTTTCGGGGGTGCCATGTATCTGGCATGAGCGGTCGAGTATTCGGTCCAAACTGGACGGGCCCGGAGTATTTGTTTTGAATGGCTTTTTCCGCTGACCAGGTTTAGAGCCTCTGAATCCGGCATTAACTGCCATATCCTCAGCATTGTCGCCATTAATGCGGCGCTTTTGCATGTTGCGATGCGACCTGCCACTGCTGTCCTTGGTACCCGAATTACCAGGGCTCTTGGTCATGTTATTGCTGCGAGCTAGCCAGCTGTCTTCTCCCGCGCAAACGTGGGTCATAAGTGTCGTGAGGGCTGCCATGGATTTCGGCTTTTCCTGTCCTAGGTGCCGTGCAAGCCACTCGTCGCGGATGTTATGCTTGAAGGCTGCTAGGGCCTCTGCGTCCGGACAGTCGACGATTTGATTTTTCTTGGTTAGGAACCATGTCCAGAATTGTCTGGCCGATTCCTCTGGCTGCTGAATTATGTGGCTTAGGTCATCGGCGTCTGGTGGTCGCACATAAGTGCCTTGGAAATTGTCGAGGAATGTGGCTTCCAGGTCCTCCCAACAACCAATTGATTCTGCTGGCCAGCTGTTAAGCCAATGCCGAGCTGGTCCTTTAAGCTTGAGTGGGAGGTATTTGATGGCGTGTAGGTCATCACCGCGGGCCATGTGGATATGAAGGAGATAGTCCTCGATCCATACCGCATGATCTGTTGTGCCATCGTATGATTCGATGTTCACGGGTTTGAAACCCTCGGGGATTTGATGATCCATTACTTCATCTGTGAAGCATAGTGGGTGTGCGGCGCCTCTGTATTGGCCTTATCACGACGCAGCTCAAACGAGCTTTGTCTACTGTGTTCGGCCCGGCCGGATTTACTGTATCCGGCGTGACGAGTACCGTCTCGTGCCGTGGGGCGCCCACGTGATCCGTAGATCGATCTTGTTTGCCTTGCCTTGTCCTCCAATATATCTTGCAGGTCTGGCACATTTTCCCATGCCTTGGTATTTTTTGAGCGGCGCCAGGGTGCGGCTTGAGTGGAGGGCCGAGAGGCCTCTCTGTCGTGGCCACGGGGTGGCCGGTCGGCCGCATCATGCGCTGGTGATGTAGGTTTAGGTGCTTCCTCCTCTAATTGGGGTAGCAACCTGCGCTTTGGGTAGCTCTTGGAGGTGCGTTCGAGTTCATACTCTTTGGCCGCAAGGACTTCAGTCCATCTGTTGGCTAGCAAATCTTGATCAGCTCTAAGCTGTTGCTGTTTTTTCTTGAGGCTGCTCGTCGTGGCCATAAGCCTGCGTTTGAAACGCTCTTGTTCAACGGGATCCTCCGACACAACAAATTCATCATCGTCGAGGCTTGCCTCGTCTTCGGTGGGAGGCATATAATTATCGTCCTCGACCTCTCTGTCTGCCGCTCTCTCATGAGGGCTGGCTTCTCTATCCTCCTATGCTGAATCTTGCTGGAGGTGGTTGTCTTCGGCACTGTCCGGGGTGTTATTATCTCCCGTGTCGGAATCACCGTTTTTATTTTGGCGGGATTTAGAGCAGCGCCACTGACGTCGGCGCTTAGGCTGCTTCTTGGAGGGGTCATCCTCCGCTGTTCCATCGCCATTGCCTTCTTTTGGGGTGTCCACCATGTATATATCATACGACGAGGTGGCTTTCCCGTGCCCTATAGGCGCTGGTTCTTGATCGTCTCCTGTATCGGCGTCCATACCGTCGATGTCTTCGGAGTCGAAGTCGAGCATGTCGGTTAAATCATCGACAGTGGCCACGAAGTGGGTGGTGGGTGGGCTTTGAATTTCTTCATCATCCGCATCCCAACCTTGCTGACCATAGTCCGGCGAGGGCTCTCCTGATAAAGAGAGAGACTTTAGTGAATTCATAATATCGCCGAAGGGCGAGTGCTGAAATATGTCTGCGGCGGTGAACTCCATGATCGGCGCCCAATCGGGTTCGATCTGTCGGGGCGCGGAGGGCTCGGAGTCTGGAGAGGAGTCCAGCTCCTTGGAGTCACGGGCTTCGCAGAGAATAGGGCTGGTGTTCGGCTTGATCGCCGTAGAGATTGCAGCCCCCGAGGCGGTGTCTAACCACCCATCCTCGATTGGTGTGATCGGCTCCGAGCTAGGGGTCGGAGCGGACATAGGTGCGGCCTCCAGGGCACTGTTCGGCGGTAGAGCTAGATCATGCCTATCATGACAGTGCAGCGCACTCGGCTGTGGCTCGAATCCGTCGAAGATCAAGTCTCCGCGGATGTCGGCCGTGTAGTTCAAACTTCCAAATCTGACCTGGTGGCCAGGGGCGTAGCTTTCGATATGCTCCAGATGACCAAGCGAATTGGCCTGCAGTGCAAAGCCGCCGAATACGAAGATCTGTCCGGGGAGAAAAGTCTCACCCTGGATCGCATCGCTGTTGATGATCGGAGAAGCCATCGGGCCTAAAAGTGATGACACAGAGGAACTCTCAATGAAAGCACCAATGTCGGTGTCAAAACCGGTGGATCTCGGGTAGGGGGTCCCGAACTGTGCGTCTAGGCCGGATGGTAACAGGAGGCAGGGGACACGGTGTTTTACCCAGGTTCGGGCCCTCTTGATGGAGGTAAAACCCTACGTCCTGCTTGATTAATATTGATGATATGGGTAGTACAAGAGTAGATCTACCACGAGATCAGAGAGGCTAAACCCTAGAAGCTAGCCTATGGTATGATTGTTGTTCGTCCTACGGACTAAAACCCTCCGGTTTATATAGACATCGGAGAGGGCTAGGGTTACACAGAGTCGGTTACAATGGTAGGAGATCTACATATCCGTATCGCCAAGCTTGCCTTCCACGCCAAGGAAAGTCCCTTCCGGACACGGGACGAAGTCTTCAATCTTGTATCTTCATAGTCCAGGAGTCCGGCCGAAGGTATAGTTCGGCTATCCGGACACCCCCTAATCCAGGACTCCCACAGTGTCCTTGAATTTTACCTTGGGGTGCCATGGGCATCCCCAAGCTTAGGCTCTTGCCACTCTTTGTTCCATAATCCATCAAATCTGTACCCAAAACTTTAAAACTTCACAACACAAAACACAAAATAGAAAATCTCGTGAGCTCCGTTAGCGAAAGAAAACAAAACACCACTTCAAGTACTGTAATGAACTCATTCTTTATTTATATTGGTGTTAAACCTACTTTATTCCAACTTCCATATGGTTTGTAAACTCTTTTACTAGCCATAGTTTCATCAAAATAAGCAAACAGCACATGAAAAACAGAATCTGTCAAAAACAGAACAGTCTGTAGTAATCTGTAGCTAACACAACTTCTGGAAACCCAAAAATTCTAAAATAAATTTCTGGACGTGAGGAATTTATATATTAATCATATGAAAAAATAATTAACTAAATATCACTTTCCAAATAAAAATGGCAGCAATTCTCGTGAGTGCTAAAGTTTCTGTTTTTTACAGCAAGATCAAAAAGACTTTCCCCAAGTCTTCCCAACGGTTCTACTTGGCACAAACACTAATTAAACACAAAAAACACAACCAAAACAGAGGCTAGATAAATTATTTATTACTAAACAGGATAAAAAATCAAGTAATAAAAATAAAATTGGGTTGCCTCCCAACAAGCGCCATCGTTTAACGCCCTAGGCATAAAAGCGAAGATAGATCTAGGTATTGCCATCTTTGGTAGGCAATCCATAAGTGGCTCTCATAATAGATTCATATGGTAACTTAATTTTCTTTCTAGGGAAGTGTTCCATGCCTTTCTTTAATGGAAATTGGAATTTTATATTCCCTTCCTTCATATCAATAATTGCACCAATCGTTCTAAGGAAAGGTCTACCAAGAATAATAGGACATGAAGGATTGCAATCTATATCAAGAACAATGAAATATACGGGCACATAATTCCTATTTGCAACAATAAGAACATCATTAATTCTTCACATAGGTTTCTTAATAGTGGAATCCGCAAGGTGCGAGTTTAAAGAACAATCATCAAAATCACGGAAACCTAGCGAATCACACAAAGTTTTTGGAATCGTGGAAACACTAGCACCCAAATCACACAAAGCATAACACTCATATCTTTAATTTTAATTTTTATTGTAGGTTACCACTCATCATAAAGTTTTCTAGGGATAGAAACTTCCAACTCAAGTTTTTCTTCATAAGATTGCATCAAAGCATCAACGATATGTTTAGTAAAAGCTTTATTTTGACTATAAGCATGAGGAGAATTTAGCACGGATTGCAACAAGGAAATACAATCTATAAAAGAGCAATTATCATAATTAAATTCCTTGAAATCCAAAATAGTGGTTTCATTACTATTTAAAGTTTTAATCTCTTCAATCCCACTATTAACAATTTTTGCATCAAGATCTAAAAACTTCAAATTTTTGGAACGCCTTCTAGGTAAAGGTGGCTCATCTTCAATCCCATAATTATCAAGATTCATATTGCAAAACAAAGATTTAATAGGGGACACATCAATCACTTTAGATCTTCATCCTTATTATCATGAAAACTAGAAGAACACAGTTTCACAAAGCAATCTTTCTTAGCACGCATCCTAGCGGTTATTTCTTTGCACTCATCAATGGAAATTCTCATGGCTTTGAGAGACTCATTGATATCATGCTTAGGTGGAATAGATCTAAGTTTCAAATAATCAACATCGAGAGAAATTCTATCAACGTTCCTAGCCAATTCATCATTCTTAAGCAATTTTTCTTCAATCATAGCATTGAAATTCTTTTGCAAACTAATAAATTCTTTAATATTAGATTCAAAATCAGAGGGTATATTATTATAATTTACATAAGAATTGTTTTAGGAATTACCATAACTATTAGAGGGATTACTAGGAAATGGCCTACAATTAAAATTACATCTATACGCGTTGTTACCAAAATTGTTCCTACCAACAAAATTCACATCCATAGATTCATCATTATTCTCAATCAAGGTAGATAAAGGCATATCATTAGGATCGGTAGGAGCACTCCTATTAGCAAACAATTTCATAAGTTCATCCATCTTTCCACTCAAAACATTAATTTCTTCTATCGCATGCACTTTTTTACTAGTAGATCTTTCGGTGTGCCATTGATAATAATTAACCATAATATTATCTAGGAGTTTGGTAGCTTCTCCTAAAGTGAATTCCATAAAAGTGCCTCCCGCGGCCAAATCTAAAAGATTTCTAGAAGCAAAATTCAATCCGGCATAAAAATTCTGTATAATCATCCAAAGATTCAAACCATGTGTAGGGCAATTATGTATCATTAATTTCATCCTCTCCCAAGATTGTGCAACATGTTCATGATCAAGTTGCTTAAAATTCATAATATCGTTTCTAAGATAGATGATTTTAGCGGGAGGAAAATACTTAGAGATAAAAGCATCTTTGCACTTATTCCATGAATCAATACTACTTTTAGGAAAAGACGAAAACCAAGCTTTAGCACGGTCTCTAAGAGAAAACGGAAATAGCTTCAGTTTAAAAATATCATTGTCCACATCTTCCTTATTTTGCATATCACACAAATCAACAAAACTATTCAGATGGGTAGTGGCATCTTCACTAGGAAGGTCGGCGAACTGATCTTTCATGACAAGATTCAACAGAGCAGTATTAATTTCACAAGATTCATCATCGCTAAGAGGAGCAATCGGAATGCTAAGAAAATCATTGTTGTTGGTATTGGTAAAGTCACACAATTTAGTATTATCTTGAGCCATTGTGACAAGCAAGCAATCCAACACACAAGCAAACAAGAAACAGGCAAAAAAAGGCAAATGGAAAGAGAAGGGGAACGGAAAGAGAGGGAGAGAGGAAGAGAGGGCGAATAAAACGGCAAGGGTAAAGTGGGGGAGAGGAAAACAAGAGGCAAATGGCAAATAATGTAATGCGGGGTATAAGGGTTTGTGATGGGTACTTGGTATGTCTTGACTTAGCAACGGCACCTGAAATGACTCGTTGTTGGGAGTCAAATCTTGACTTGACTTGGCGTGAATCTCCCCGGCAATGGCGCCAGAAATCCTTCTTGCTACCTCTTGAGCATTGCGTTGGTTTTCCCTTGAAGAGGAAAGGGTGATGCAGCAAAGTAGCGTAAGTATTTCCCTCAGTTTTTGAGAACCAAGGTATCAATCCAGTAGGAGATTACGCTCAAGTCCCACGCACCTACACAAACAAATAAGAACCTCGCAACCAACGCGATAAAGGGGTTGTCAAGCCCTTCACGGTCACTTACGAGAGTAAGATCTAATAGATATGATAAGATAATATTTTTGGTATTTTTATGATAAAGATGCAAAGTAAAATAAAAGGAAAAAGAAATAACTAAGTATTGGAAGATTAATATGATGAAAGATAGACCCGGGGGCCATAGGTTTCACTAGTGGCTTCTCTCAAGAGCATAAGTATTACAGTGGGTAAACGAATTACTGTCGAGCAATTGATAGAATTGAGCATAGTTATGAGAATATCTAGGTATGATCATGTATATAGGCATCACGTTCGAGACAAGTAGACTGAAACGATTCTGCATCTACTACTATTACTCCACACATCGACCGCTATCCAGCATGCATCTAGAGTATTAAGTTCATAAGAACAGAGTAATGCTTTAAGGAAGATGACATGATGTAGAGGGATAAACTCATGCAATATGATATAAACCCCATCTTTTTATCCTCGATGGCAACAATACAATATGTGTTGGTTCCCTTTCTGCCACTGGGATCGAGCACCACAAGATTGAACCCAAAACTAAGCACTTCTCCCATTGCAAGAAAGATCAATCTAGTAGGCCAAACCAAACTGATAATTCGAAGAGACTTGCAAAGATAAACCAATCATACATAAAATAATTCAGAGGAGAATCAAATATTGTTCATAGATAATCTGGATCATAAACCCAGAATTCATCGGATCTCGACAAACACACCGCAAAAGAAGATTACATCGAATAGATCTCCAAGAAGATCGAGCAGAACTTTGTATTGAGATCCAAAGAGAGAGAAGAAGCCATCTAGCTAATAACTATGGACCCGTAGGTCTGAAGTAAACTACTCACACATCACCGGAGAGGCCATGGAGTTGATGTAGAGGCCCTCTGTGATCAATGCCCCCTCCGGCGGAGCTCCGGAAAAGGCCCCAAGATGGGATCTCTCGGGTACAGAAGGTTGCCGTGGTGGAATTAGGTTTTCGTGGTGCTCCTAGATGTTTGGGGGGTACGTGGACTTATATAGGAGGAAGAAGTACGTCGGTGGAGCAATGGAGGGCCCACGAGGGTGGAGGGCGCGCCCAGGGGGGTAGGCGCGCCCCCCTGCCTCGTGCCTTCCTCCCTTGTTTCTTGACGCCCACTCCAAGTCTCCTGGATCACGTTTATTGAGAAAATCACGTTCCCAAAGGTTTCATTTAGTTTGGACTCCATTTGATATTCCTTTTCTTCGAAACCCTAAAATAGGCAAAAAACAGCAATTTGGGCTGGGCCTCCGGTTAGTAGGTTAGTCCCAAGAATGATATAAAAGTGTAAAATAAAGCCCATTAACATCCAAAATAGATAATATAATAGCATGGAGCAATCAAAAATTTTAGATACGTTGGAGACGTATCACATAGCTCAAACCCATGTTCTAGCTCATCTTGCTGCCATTTTTTATCTCCTTGCTCAAAGCTCCATTCACAAAACTGTTTGGGGAGATTGTTCTTCGGTATGTGACTCCTCCAATGGTCCAATTAGTTTTTGTTCTATTGCTTTATTTATTTCAAATTTTTGCTGCTAAGGTGACCCTGTTCTTGAGCTTGCATGTCAAATTTATATGGTCTCAAGTAGTTCTAATGCATCATATAGTCTCTAGGCACTTGTGGGAGTAGTTGCTATCAATTTTGTTGAGTTTTGTTCACTTTTATTTTGAGTCGCTAAAAATTTCAGAAATTTTTCAGAGGAAGAAAATGTTTAGGAAAGTGTACCAAGGTGGTTCCTTAAGGAAGCAAGGACCAAGGCTCGCGATACGTGAGCCGCACGATGAACCACCGAGGGAAGCCCAAGTGTGGCCTTGTGAATGGCCGTCAGAGGATTTTATGGTCCAAGCAGGTATAACGGATGAATTTGACGCATATGTGCGTAATGATGATCTTGAGGACTTCATGTCAGATAAGTGTCGGCAGTACCGCTACCTAACTGATTCCTTTGTGAGAAGGTTTAAATTTACATCCTGACGCAATTCTCACACAGTTTTATTTGATCTTTATGATAAATCATATACCATGGACCTAGAAGATTTTAACACTGCTTGTAAACTCCCACGATGGGACAATGTTAGTAAACCTCGCAAAGCTGAATATAAAGACTTTCTTGCTAGTATCATTGTGGGGGAATCTAGGGAAATCACACAAGCTACCATAGGGAGCATTCATTTCCCTTTCCATACATTATTTTGCTCTCTTTATTGGTAGATGCATTGACGGTAAAGATGAGGCTTGTCACATGTGTGTTCCAGATCTTAGTGTCCTCAAGAGTGCGATATTAGGTGATAAACAATATAACTTGGGGGGCCATTGTTGCGCGAAGGTTGCATCTTAACGGTATAAGTGGAGATTTGTTTGGTGGAATTTATGCAACTCGTGTAGCCAATTATCTTAATGTACCCATACATCAAAATGATGTGGAATTGCCTCCTGCTTATCTAGATTATAGTGCCATGGTTCACCATTAGTTTGTTGAGAGGAATGAACAGTTCCTCCAGTACCGACTAATCTTTGACAGACGGCGCACTTTCCATGTTGCCCTCCCTGCTCCTACATTTTTTGACTTTCAAGCAAAAAGGAGATATGTTATAACCAGGGAGGAAGCGAACAAATATGAGAGGAGGACGGAGGTAGCTCGCCTCCAAGCTACAGCTCGTCAGGCAGTGGCTGCTGCATCTCAGTACGACTCCAGCTACAACTTTGGATATCCGCTAGGCCAGCAGTGGCCATAGACCAACTTAGGCAAAAAGCCTAAGCTTGGGGGAGTACGTATTTCTCACCGACATTACATTCATGTTCACACACTCATTTTAGTTGTTGGTGCTCATACTTTTTCATTGTACTATCCATGCTAGTTTATTTTCTTTTCTAAGCCTTCTTCTTGTGTGTTTGAAAAACCTTAAGAAAAACCAAAAAAAAATTAGTTGTAGCTAGTTTACTTTCCATGCCTGCAGTACTAGTAATTAAAAGAAAACCCAAAAATATTTCTTGTTCTTCTTTTGCTTGTTGGGAGCTTTCCCATGTAAATAGTTTTATTTCTTTTCTTGTTCTTTGGGGGTTGAGAGGATAAGACATGATGAAAATGTTGAGTAGCTCTCATATGCAATATTGTTGATTTAACCAAGAGCCCATATTACCTTGTCTTCTCCCTTGTATTAAATGCTTGCAGATTCCAGCTTCGTCCAATGCACGTTCACTATTATTATTATCCACACCGTTCGGTCGTGCGGGTGAAAGGCAATAATGACGATATATGATGGACTAGTTGAGATGAGAGAAGCTGGTATGAACTCGATCTATCTTGTTTTTGTAAATATGATTAGTTCATCGTTCCTGATTCAGCCTATTATGAATGAAACATGTTTGCAATGAAAATTAGAGATTATAGTTGCTCATGCCATGCTTAATTTGCTAGGAGTTTATAATGGTTTACCTTGCGTGCCAACATGCTATTAAAATTGTTGTGATGTGGTATGATAGGGTAGTATCCTCCTTTGAATGATTCGAGTGGCTTGACTTGGCACATGTTCATGCATGTAGTTGAAACAAAATCAACATAGCCTCCACTATATTTATGTTCATGGTGAATTATATCCTACTCATGCTTGCACTCAGTGTTGATTTATTTTAATGCATGTTCATGACTGTTGTCGCTCTCTAGTTGGTCGCTTCCCAGTCTCTTTCTAGCCTTCACTTGTACTAAGCAGGAATACAGCTTGTGCGTCCACTTCCATAAATCCCAAAGTTATTCCATATGAGTCCACCATACCTTCCTATAAATTTGTATGTGCTGAACTCTAAACCTTCAAATGAAATTCTGTTTTGTATGCTCGAAAGCTCATGTACCAACTAGGGTTGTCTATATCTTCCATGCTAGGTGGGTTATTCTCAAGATGAGTGGACTCCTCTCATCATTCACGAGAAACTGGCTGGTAACCAGGATGCCCAGTCCCATGCTCAAATCAAAATAATTGCAAACAAAACTCCCCCGAGATTGTTGTTAGTTGGAGGCACCCGTTGTTTCAAACAAGCCATGGATTGATGTTTGTTGGTGGTGGGGGAGTATAAACTTTACCATTCTGTTTAGGAACCGCCTATAATGTGTGTAGTATGGAAGATATCGAGATCTCTTGGTTGTCATGTTGACAATGAAAGTATACCAATCAAAATATTATTTATCTCTGTTTCAAAACTAGAGCTTTGGCACCTCTGCAAATCCTGCTTCCCTCTGCGAAGGGCCTATCTATTTACTTTTATATTGAGTCATCATCCTCGTATTAAAAAGCACCAGTTGGAGAGCACCGTTGTCATTCGCATGCATTGCTATTAATTTACATTGAGTGTGACTGTGACTGGATCTCTTTTACCATGAATTACAATGTCTAGTCAGTCCTTGATCTTCAGGGGTGCTCTGCATTTATGTTTTGCGGTCTCACAAAGGGCTAGCGAGATACCATCTTGTTATATCATATTATGATTGTTTGGAGAAAGTGTTGCCATCTGAGATTTATTATTATTGCTCGCTAGTTGATTATGCCATTGATATGAGTAAACATGAGACCTAAATGTTATTGTGAATACGATTAGTTCATAATCTTTGCTGAAAACTTGAATGCTGGTGATACGTCTCCAACGTATCTATAATTTTTTATTGCTCCATGCTATATTATCTTCTGTTTTGGAAATTATTGGGCTTTATTATTCACTTTTATATTATTTTTGGGACTAACCTATTAACCGGAGGCCCAGCCCAGAATTGCAATTTTTTGCCTATTTTAGGGTTTCGAAAAGGAATATCAAACGGAGTCCAAATGGAATGAAACCTTCGGGAACGTGATTTTTGAAACGAACAAGATCCAGGAGACTTGGACCCTACGTCAAGCAACCAACAGGGAAGCCAAGAGGTAGGGGGCGCGCCTACCTGATACGTCTCCAGCGTATCTATAATTTTTGATTGCTCCATGCTATATTATCTACTGTTTTGGACACTCTTGGGCTTTATTATCCACTTTTATATTATTTTTGGGACTAACCTATTCACCGGAGGCCCAGCCCAGAATTGCTGTTTTTTGCCTGTTTTAGGGTTTCGGAGAAAAGGAATATCAAACGGAGTCCAAACGGAATGAAACCTTCGGGAACGTGATTTTCTATACGAACAAGACCCAGGAGACTTGGACCCTACGTGAAGACACGAAAGAGGAGGCCATGAGGTAGGGGGCGCGCCTACCCCCCCCCCCCAGGTGCGCCCTCCACCCTCGTGGGCCCCATGTTGCTCCACCGACGTACTCCTTCCTCCTATATATGCCTACGTACCCCCAACGATCAGATACGGAGCCAAAACCCTAATTACACCACCGAAACTTTCTGTATCCACGAGATCCCATCTTGGGGCCTGTTTCGGAGCTCCGTCGGAGGGGTAATCGATCACAGACGGCTTCTACATCAACACCATAGCCCCTCCGATGAAGTGTGAGTAGTTTACCTCAGACCTACGGGTCCATAGTTAGTAGCTAGATGGCTTCTTCTCTCTTTTTGGATCTCAATACAATGTTCTCCCCCTCTCTTGTGGAGTTCTATTCGATGTAATCTTCTTTTTGCGGTGTGTTTGTTGAGACCAATGAATTGTGGGTTTATGATCAAGTCTATCTATGAACAATATTTGAATGTTCTCTGAATTCTTTTATGTATGATTGGTTATCGTTCCAAGTCTCTTCGAATTATCATTTTGGTTTGGCCTACTAGATTGATCTTTCCTGCAATGGGAGAAGTGCTTAGCTTTGGGTTCAATCTTGCGGTGTCCTTTCCCAGTGACAGTAGGGGCAGCAAGGCACGTATTGTATTGTTGCCATCGAGGATAACAACATGGGGTTTTCATCATATTGCATGAGTTTATCCCTCTACATCATGTCATCTTGCTTAAGGCGTTACTCTGTTTTCATTAACTTAATACTCTAGATGCGTGCTGGATAGCGATCGATGAGTGGAGTAATAGTAGAAGGCAGGAGTCATTCTACTTGTCTCGGACGTGATGCCTATATACATGATCATACCTAGATATTCTCATAACTATGCTCAATTCTGTCAATTGCTCAACAGTAATTTGTTCACCCACCATAGAATACTTATGCTCTCAAGAGAAGCCACTAGTGAAACCTATGGCCCCCGAGTCTATCTTCATCATATTAATCTACCAATACTTAGTTATTTCCTTTTGCTTTTACTTTGCTTTTATTTTACTTTGCATCTTTATCATAAAAATACCAGAAATATTATCTTATCATATCTATCATATCTCACTCTCGTAAGTGGCCATCTAGGGATTGACAACCCCTTAACGCGTTGGTTGCGAGGATTTATTTGTTTTGTGCAGGTATGAGGGACTCGCATGTAGCCTCCTACTGGATTGATACCTTGGTTCTCAAAAACTGAGGGAAATACTTACGCTACTTTACTGCATCATCCCTTCCTCTTTGGGGAATACCAACGCAGTGCTCAAGAGGTAGCAAGAAGGATTTCTGGCGCCGTTGCCGGGGAGGTCTACACAAAAGTCAACATACCAAGTACCCATCACATACCCTTATCTCCC
This sequence comes from Triticum urartu, assembly GCF_003073215.2. Taxonomy (NCBI): domain Eukaryota; kingdom Viridiplantae; phylum Streptophyta; class Magnoliopsida; order Poales; family Poaceae; genus Triticum; species Triticum urartu. The sequence continues at coordinate 281,562,194 of NC_053022.1, forward strand.
ACATTACATTATTTGCCATTTGCCTCTCGTTTTACTCTCCCCCACTTCACCCTTGCCGTTTTATTCGCCCTCTCTCTCTATCCTCCTTCTCTTTCCCGTTTGCATCTTTTTGCCCGCTTGCTTTTTGTTTGGTTATGTGTTAGTTCGTTTGCTTGTCGTTATGGCTAGTCCCTTATCCACTCCATTGTCCCCTGAGTTTGAAGTCTTTCACTTCAAACAAAGACTAGGAGAAAACTTAAAAGATGCCTGGTTGAGAATAATGGAGTCTTATCGTAATTGTACCTTTGAAGTGAACTTGAGAATTTTGCTTCACAATTTTTATGTTGGATTAAATTTGTCTCATAGACAACTCTTGGATTGTGTTGCCAAAGGCAATTTTATTGAAATCGATCCCCATATTGCTCTTGAAATTATAGAAGGTACAGTGGGAACACTATCTCAACAAAAGGGGCCTCATCCTACCCAGGAAGAGACACAAGTTTTTGAAAAAAATGGTGAAGTTACTAAAATTTTACAGAAGTCTCTTGAACCTCTTAAGAACGTTAGCGGAAATATTCACCGCATGAATATGTTGATTACTCTTTGCATAGGGATGGCAGTTTTGCCCATGGGTATGGGCACCCTACCCGAAAATAATGGGCAAGGGTAGGGCTTATTAAGATATTGTACCCATGGGTTATGGGTATCCATACCCGCAAAATACATGGGTAGGGTATGGGTATGAACTTGCACCCATGGGTAACCCAATGGATACCCGGATAAAACTAATAAATTAAAATAACTCCTATAACATGTAGGGTCAACATCTAACTCCTATGGCCCATCCCTTAATCCCTTATTCTCTAAACTAGCCATAGCTAATGAGACCGCAACCACCAACTCGCCACTCCTTCTATGTCCCATGTGACTCCTCGAAATGATGAAATATCATCTGACCACCAATGGAATCTTGTCCAACTCAGGTCGGTGGTCTCTAGTTCTTATCACCATCCCAAAGTGTCAGGCTTCCACCAACTGCCTATTGTACTCACTTGTCATCCCCAACAGGCCAATCACTAGAGGAGGCCGTGTTAGTGCTAGACTAATAGCTCAGATTTGAATTTTAGACTTTTTCTACATTTTCAAAATGTAAATACTATATATTGTACCCACTGGATACCCATTGGGTATAGGATACCCGATGGGCATGGGCATGGGTATCAATTTGTGCCCATGGGTATTCAAATGGGTGGGTACAGGAAGTTTCTATGCGTATGGGTTCGGGCAGAAGGGGGGTGTACCCACCCATACCCTACCCATTGCCATCCCTATCTTTGCAATAAGCAGTTGGATTCTTTAGATCTAAAAATTTCAGAATATGACGGGAAACGTAAAGAACCCCCCGGATTCGAGCTTGATTCCGCTAAAAAGTTGAAAACCAAAGATGGCAATACCTAGATCTATCCTTGCTTGTTATGCCTAGCTAGGGGCGTTAAACGATAGCGCTTGTTGGGAGGCAACCCAATTTTATTTTTATTCCTTGCTTTTTGCTCCTGTTTAGTAATAAATAATTTATCTAGCCTCTGTTTTGGTTGTGTTTTTTGTGTTTAAGTAGTGTTTGTGCCAAGTAGAACCGTTGGGAAGAATTGGGGAAAGTCTTGTTAAACTTGCTGTAAAAAACAGAAACTTTCACGCTCACGAGAACTGCTGTCATTTTTATTTGGAAAGTGATATTTAGTTAATTAATTTTGAAGATGATTAATAGATAAATTCCTCACGTCCAGCAATTTATTTTAAAATTTTTGGGGTTCCATATCTTGCGCTAGCTACAGATTACTACAGACTGTTCTGTTTTTGACAGATTCTGTTTTTCGTGTGTTGTTTGCTTATTTTGATGTATCTATGGCTAGTAAAATAGTTTATAAACCATAGAGAAGTTGGAATACAGTAGGTTTAACACCAATATAAATAAAGAATGAGTTCATTACGGTACCTTGAAGTGGTCTTTTGTTTTCTTTCGCTAACGGAGCTCACGAGATTTTCTACTTTGAGTTTTGTGTCGTGAAGTTTTCAAGTTTTGGGTAAAGATTTGATGGATTATGGAACAAGGAGTGGCAAGAGCCTAAGATTGGGGATGCCCATGGTACCCCCAAGAAAATCTAAGGACACCTAAAAGCCAAAGCATGGGGATGCCCCGGAAGGCATCCCCTCTTTCGTCTACTTCTATCGGTGACTTTACTTGGAGCTATATTTTTAGTCACCACATGATATGTGTTTTGCTTGGAGCGTCTTGTATTATTTGAGTCTTTGCTTTTTAGTTTACCACAATCATCCTTGCTGTACACACCTTTTCAGAGAGCCATACATGACTTGGAATTTGTTAGAATGCTCTATGTGCTTCGCTTATATCTTTTGAGTTATATAGTTTTGCTCTAGTACTTCACTTATATCTTTTAGAGCATGGTGGTGGATTTGTTTTATATAAACTATTGATCTCTCATGCTTCACTTAGATTATTTTGAGAGTCTTAATAGCATGGTAATTTGCTTAAAATCCTAATATGCTAGGTATTCAAGATTAGTAAAATTTTCTTATGAGTGTTTTGAATACTAAGAGAAGTTAGATGCTTGATGATTGTTTTGAGATATGGAGGTAATAATATCAAAGTCATGCTAGTTGAGTAGTTGTGAAATTGAGAAATACTTGTGTTGAAGTTTGCAAGTCCCGTAGCATGCACATATGGTAAATGTTATGTAACAAATTTGAAACATGAGGTGTTATTTGATTGTCTTCCTTATGAGTGGCGGTCGGGGATGAGCGATGGTCTTTTCCTACCAATCTATCCCCCTAGGAGCATGCACGTAGTACCGAGGTTTTTGATGACTTGTAGATTTTTGCAATAAGTATGTGAGTTCTTTATGACTAATGTTGAATCCATGGATTATACGCACTCTCACCCTTCCATCCTTTCTAGCCTCTTCGGTACCGTGCATTGCCCTTTCTCACATTGAGAGTTGGCGCAAACTTCGCCGGTGCATCCAACCCCGTGATATGATACGCTCTTTCACACATAAACCTCCTTATATCTTCCTCAAAACAGCCACCATACCTACCTATTATGGCATTTCCATAGCCATTCCGAGATATATTGCCATGCAACTTTCCACCATTCCGTTTATCATGACACATTCATCATTGTCATATTGCTTAGCATGCTCATGTAGTTGGCATAGTATTTGTGGCAAAGCCACCGTTCATAATTCTTTCATACATGTCACTCTTGGTCCATTGCATATCCCGGTATACCGCCGGAGGCATTCATATAGAGTCATCTTTTGTTCTAGTATCGAGTTGTAATCATTGAGTTGTAAATAAATAGAAGTGTGATGATTATCATTTTCTAGAGCATTATCCCAAGTGAGGAATTATTAAAAAAAAGAGAGAAAGGCCATATAAAAAAAGAGAAAGGCCAAATAAAAAAATGAGAGAAAAAGAGAGAAGGGACAATGTTACTATCCTTTGCCACACTTGTGCTTCAAAGTATTACCGTAATCTTCATGATAGAGAGTCTCTTGTTTTGTCACTTTCATATACTAGTGGGAATTCTTCATTATAGAACTTGGCTTGTATATTCCAACAATGGGCCTCCTCAAGTGCCCTAGGTCTTCGTGAGCAAGCAAGTTGGATGCACACCCACTTAGTTTCTTTTGTTGAGCTTTCATACATTTATAGCTCTAGTGCATCTGTTGCATGGAAATCCCTACTCCTTGAATTAACATCAATCGATGGGCATTTCCATAGCCCATTGATTAGCCTCGATGATGTGAGACTTTCTCCTTTTTTGTCTTCTCCACATAACCCCCCTCATTATATTCTTTTCCATCCATAGTGATATGTCCATGGCTCGCGCTCATGTATTGCGTGAAAGTTCATAGGTTTGAGATTACTAAAGTATGAAACAAATGCTTGGCTTGTCATCGGGGTTGTGCATGATGAGAGCATTCTTGTGTGACAAAAATGAAACATGACTAAACTATATGATTTTGTAGGGATGAACTTTCTTTGGCCATGTTATTTTGAGAAGCCATAATTGCTTAGTTAGTATGCTTGAAGTATTATTATTTTTATGTCAATATGAAATTTTGTCTTGAATCTTTCGGATCTGAATATTCATGCCACAATTAGGAAGAATTACATCAAAATTATGCCAAGTAGCACTCCGCATCAAAAAAATCTGTTTTTATCATTTACCTACTCGAGGACGAGCAGGAATTAAGCTTGGGGATGCTTGATACGTCTCCAACGTATCTATAATTTTTGATTGCTCCATGCTATATTATCTACTGTTTTGGACATTATTGGGCTTTATTATCCACTTTTATATTATTTTTGGGACTAACCTATTAACCGGAGGCCCAGCCCAGAATTTTATTTTGCCTGTTTTAGGGTTTTGAATAAAAGGAATATCAAACGGAGTCCAAACGGAATGAAACCTTTGGGAACGTGATTTTCTCAACGAACAAGACCCAGGAGACTTGGACCCTATGTCAAGACACAAAAGAGGAGGCCACGAGGTAGGGGGCGCGCTGTCACAGCCCTAGAGTTGATTGCAATTAGTTTCATAAGCATTCATGTCATCATGTTTAAATTTTTATAAAGCTGAAATGGGGATCGATCAAACCCTAGCACCAGAAAGAATTCAAATAGGTTTAAATAAAATCTTTTTCAAAGAACCCGAAATGTCATTGAAAATGTTCATGATTTATGATAAAGGTGAAAACCTCTGCCAAAAATGATGAGCATATTTCTTGGACATTTATGGATTTTTGGGTTAAATCATATTGTATTTGAATTGGAGCATTTAATGCCTATAAATATTTTAAATGCTT